>NW_027194761.1:0-270549 GCF_032444005.1 Ranitomeya imitator | reverse complement strand
AGTGTATGGTATAGAGTGTAGGGTATAGAGTGTAGGGTATAGAGTGTAGGGCAAAGAGTGTAGGGTATAGAGTGTAGGGTATAGAGTGTAGGGTATAGAGTGTAGGGTATAGAGTGTAGGGTATATAGTGTAGAGTGTAGGGTATAGAGTGTAGGGTATAGAGTGTAGGGCAAAGAGTGTAGGGTATAGAGTGTAGGGTATAGAGTGTAGGGTATAGAGTGTAGGGTATAGAGTGTAGGGTATATAGTGTAGAGTGTAGGGTATAGAGTGTAGGGTATAGCGTGTAGGGTATAGAGTGTAGGGTATATAGTGTAGAGTGTAGGGTATAGAGTGTAGGGTATAGAGTGTAGGGTATAGAGTGTAGGGTATAGAGTGCAGGGTATAGAGTGTAGAGTGTAGGGTATAGAGTGTAGAGTGTAGGGTATAGAGTGTAGGGTATAGAGTGTAGGGTATAGAGTGTAGGGTATAGAGTGTAGAGTGTAGGGTATAGAGTGTAGGGTATAGAGTGTAGGGAGTAGAGTGTAGGGTATAGAGTGTAGGGTTCAGAGTGTAGAGTATAGAGTGTAGGGTATAGAGTGTATGGTATAGAGTGTAGGGTATAGAGTGTAGGGTATAGAGTGTAGGGTATAGAGTGTAGAGTGTAGGGTATAGAGTGTAGGGTATAGAGTGTAGGGTAGAGAGTGTAGAGTGTAGGGTATAGAGTGTAGGGTATAGAGTGTAGGGTATAGAGTGTAGAGTGTCGGGATTAGAGTGTAGGGTATAGAGTGTAGGATGTAGAGTGTAGGGTATAGAGTGTAGAGTGTAGGGTATAGAGTGTATGGTATAGAGTGTAGGGTATAGAGTGTAGGGTGTAGAGTGTAGGGTATAGAGTGTAGGGTATAGAGTGTAGGGTATAGAGTGTAGGGTATAGAGTGTAGGGTATAGAGTGTAGGAAATAGAGTGTAGGGTATAGAGTGTAGAGTGTAGGGCATCGAGTGTAGAGTGTAGGGTATAGAGTGTAGGGCATAGAGTGTAGGGTATAGAGTGTAGAGTGTAGGGTATAGAGTGTAGAGTGTAGGGTATAGAGTGTAGGGTATAGAGTGTAGGGTAGAGAGTGTAGGGTAGAGAGTGTAGAGTGTAGGGTATAGAGTGTAGGGTATAGAGTGTAGGGTATAGATTGTAGAGTGTAGGGATTATAGTGTAGTGTATAGAGTGTAGGGTGTAGAGTGTAGGGTATAGAGTGTAGAGTGTAGGGTATAGAGTGTATGGTATGGAGTGTAGGGTATAGAGTGTGGGGTGTAGAGTGTAGGGTACAGAGTGTAGGGAATAGAGTGTAGAGTGTAAGGTATAGAGTGTAGAGTGTAGGGCATAGAGTGTAGAGTGTAGGGTATAGAGTGTAGGGTATAGAGTGTAGGGTATAGAGTGTAGGGTATAGAGTGTAGAGTGTAGGGTATAGAGTGTAGAGTGTAGGGTGTAGAGTGTAGGGTATAGAGTGTAGGGTATAGAGTGTAGGGTATAGAGTGTAGGGTATAGAGTGTAGGGTATAGAGTGTAGAGTGTAGGGTATAGAGTGTAGAGTGTAGGGTATAGAGTGTAGGGTATAGTGTGCAGGGTATAGAGTGTAGGGTAGAGAGTGTAGAGTGTAGGGTATAGAGTGTAGGGTATAGAGTGTAGGGTATAGAGTGTAGAGTGTAGGGATTAGAGTGTAGGGTATAGAGTGTAGGGTATAGAGTGTATGGTATAGAGTGTAGGGTTTAGAGTGTAGAGTGTAGGGTATAGAGTGTAGAGTGTAGGGTATAGAGTGTAGAGTGTAGGGTATAGAGTGTAGGGTATAGAGTGTAGGGTATAGAGTGTAGGGTATAGAGTGTAGAGTGTAGGGTATAGAGTGTAGAGTGTAGGGTATAGAGTGTAGGGTATAGAGTGTAGGGTATAGAGTGTAGGGTATAGAGTGTAGAGTGTAGGGTATAGAGTGTAGAGTGTAGGGTATAGAGTGTAGGGTATAGTGTGCAGGGTATAGAGTGTAGGGTAGAGAGTGTAGAGTGTAGGGTATAGAGTGTAGGGTATAGAGTGTAGGGTATAGAGTGTAGAGTGTAGGGATTAGAGTGTAGGGTATAGAGTGTAGGGTGTAGAGTGTAGGGTATAGAGTGTAGAGTGTAGGGTATAGAGTGTATGGTATAGAGTGTAGGGTATAGAGTGTAGGGTGTAGAGTGTAGGGTATAGAGTGTAGGGTATAGAGTGTAGGGTATAGAGTGTAAGGTATAGAGTGTAGGGAATAGAGTGTAGAGTGTAAGGTATAGAGTGTAGAGTGTAGGGTATAGAGTGTAGGGTATAGAGTGTAGAGTGTAGGGTATAGAGTGTAGGGTGTAGAGTGTAGGGTGTAGAGTGTAGGGTATAGAGTGTATGGTATAGAGTGTAGGGTATAGAGTGTAGGGTGTAGAGTGTAGGGTATAGAGTGTAGGGTATAGAGTGTAGGGTATAGAGTGTAGGGTATAGAGTGTAGGGAATAGAGTGTAGAGTGTAAGGTATAGAGTGTAGAGTGTAGGGTATAGAGTGTAGGGTATAGACTGTAGGGTATAGAGTGTAGGGTATAGAGTGTAGGGTATAGATTGTAGAGTGTAGGCTATAGAGTGTAGGGTATAGAGTGTAGATTGTAGGGTATAGAGTGTAGGGTATAGAGTGTAGGGTATAGAGTGTAGGGTATAGAGTGTAGAGTGTAGGGTATAGTGTGTAGGGTATAGGGTGCAGGGTGTAGAGTGTAGGGTATAGAGTGTAGGGTATAGAGTGTAGAGTGTAGGGTATAGAGTGTATGCTATAGAGTGTATGGTGTAGAGTGTAGGGATTAGAGTGTAGGGTATAGAGTGTAGGGTATAGAGTGTAGGGTATAGAGTGTAGGGTATAGAGTGTAGGGCATAGATTGTAGGGTATAGAGTGTAGGGTATAGAGTGTAGAGTGTAGGGTATAGAGTGTAGGGTATAGAGTGTAGGGTATAGAGTGTAGAGTGTAGGGCATCGAGTGTAGAGTGTAGGGTATAGAGTGTAGGGCATAGAGTGTAGGGTATAGAGTGTAGAGTGTAGGGTATAGAGTGTAGAGTGTAGGGTATAGAGTGTAGGGTATAGAGTGTAGGGTAGAGAGTGTAGGGTAGAGAGTGTAGAGTGTAGGGTATAGAGTGTAGGGTATAGAGTGTAGGGTATAGATTGTAGAGTGTAGGGATTATAGTGTAGTGTATAGAGTGTAGGGTGTAGAGTGTATGGTATAGAGTGTAGAGTGTAGGGTATAGAGTGTATGGTATAGAGTGTAGGGTATAGAGTGTGGGGTGTAGAGTGTAGGGTATAGAGTGTAGGGTACAGAGTGTAGGGAATAGAGTGTAGAGTGTAAGGTATAGAGTGTAGAGTGTAGGGCATAGAGTGTAGAGTGTAGGGTATAGAGTGTAGGGTATAGAGTGTAGGGTATAGAGTGTAGGGTATAGAGTGTAGGGTATAGAGTGTAGAGTGTAGGGTATAGAGTGTAGAGTGTAGGGTATAGAGTGTAGAGTGTAGGGTATAGAGTGTAGGGTATAGAGTGTAGGGTATAGAGTGTAGGGTATAGAGTGTATGGTATAGAGTGTAGAGTGTAGGGTATAGAGTGTAGAGTGTAGGGTATAGAGTGTAGGGTATAGTGTGCAGGGTATAGAGTGTAGGGTAGAGAGTGTAGAGTGTAGGGTATAGAGTGTAGGGTATAGAGTGTAGGGTATAGAGTGTAGAGTGTAGGGATTAGAGTGTAGGGTATAGAGTGTAGGGTATAGAGTGTAGGGTATAGAGTGTAGGGTTTAGAGTGTAGAGTGTAGGGTATAGAGTGTAGAGTGTAGGGTATAGAGTGTAGAGTGTAGGGTATAGAGTGTAGGGTATAGAGTGTAGGGTATAGAGTGTAGGGTATAGAGTGTAGAGTGTAGGGTATAGAGTGTAGAGTGTAGAGTATAGAGTGTAGGGTATAGAGTGTAGGGTATAGAGTGTAGGGTATAGAGTGTAGAGTGTAGGGTATAGAGTGTAGAGTGTAGGGTATAGAGTGTAGGGTATAGTGTGCAGGGTATAGAGTGTAGGGTAGAGAGTGTAGAGTGTAGGGTATAGAGTGTAGGGTATAGAGTGTAGGGTATAGAGTGTAGAGTGTAGGGATTAGAGTGTAGGGTATAGAGTGTAGGGTGTAGAGTGTAGGGTATAGAGTGTAGAGTGTAGGGTATAGAGTGTATGGTATAGAGTGTAGGGTATAGAGTGTAGGGTGTAGAGTGTAGGGTATAGAGTGTAGGGTATAGAGTGTAGGGTATAGAGTGTAAGGTATAGAGTGTAGGGAATAGAGTGTAGAGTGTAAGATATAGAGTGTAGAGTGTAGGGTATAGAGTGTAGGGTATAGAGTGTAGAGTGTAGGGTATAGAGTGTAGGGTGTAGAGTGTAGGGTGTAGAGTGTAGGGTATAGAGTGTATGGTATAGAGTGTAGGGTATAGAGTGTAGGGTGTAGAGTGTAGGGTATAGAGTGTAGGGTATAGAGTGTAGGGTATAGAGTGTAGGGTATAGAGTGTAGGGAATAGAGTGTAGAGTGTAAGGTATAGAGTGTAGAGTGTAGGGTATAGAGTGTAGGGTATAGACTGTAGGGTATAGAGTGTAGGGTATAGAGTGTAGGGTATAGATTGTAGAGTGTAGGCTATAGAGTGTAGGGTATAGAGTGTAGATTGTAGGGTATAGAGTGTAGGGTATAGAGTGTAGGGTATAGAGTGTAGGGTATAGAGTGTAGAGTGTAGGGTATAGTGTGTAGGGTATAGAGTGCAGGGTGTAGAGTGTAGGGTATAGAGTGTAGGGTATAGAGTGTAGAGTGTAGGGTATAGAGTGTATGCTATAGAGTGTATGGTGTAGAGTGTAGGGATTAGAGTGTAGGGTATAGAGTGTAGGGTATAGAGTGTAGGGTATAGAGTGTAGAGTGTAGGGTATAGAGTGTAGGGTATAGAGTGTAGGGTATAGAGTGTAGGGCATAGAGTGTAGGGTATAGAGTGTAGGGTATAGAGTGTAGAGTGTAGGGTATAGAGTGTAGGGTATAGAGTGTAGGGTATAGAGTGTAGAGTGTAGGGTATAGAGTGTAGGGTATAGAGTGTAGGGTATAGAGTGTAGATTATAGAGTGTAGGGTATAGAGTGTAGGGTATAGAGTGTAGGGTATAGAGTGTAGGGTATAGAGTGCAGAGTGTAGGGTATAGAGTGTAGGGTATAGAGTGTAGGGTATAGAGTGTAGGGTATAGAGTGTAGAGTGTAGGGTATAGAGTGTAGGGTATAGAGTGTAGGGTATAGAGTGTAGAGTGTAGGGTATAGAGTGTAGGGTATAGAGTGTAGGGTATAGAGTGTAGTGCATAGAGTGTAGGGTATAGAGTGTAGGGTATAGAGTGTAGAGTGTAGGGTATAGAGTGTAGGGTATAGAGTGTAGGGTATAGAGTGTAGAGTGTAGGGTATAGAGTGTAGAGTGTACGGTATAGAGTGTAGGGTAGAGAGTGTAGGGTAGAGAGTGTAGGGTAGAGAGTGTAGAGTGTAGGGTATAGAGTGTAGGGTATAGAGTGTAGGGTATAGAGTGTAGAGTGTAGGGATTAGAGTGTAGGGTATAGCGTGTAGGGTGTAGAGTGTAGGGCATAGAGTGTAGAGTGTAGGGTATAGAGTGTATGGTATAGAGTGTAGGGTATAGAGTGTAGGGTGTAGAGTGTAGGGTATAGAGTGTAGGGTATAGAGTGTAGGGTATAGAGTGTAGGGAATAGAGTGTAGAGTGTAGGGTATAGAGTGTAGGGTATAGAGTGTAGGGTATAGAGTGTAGAGTGTAGGGTATAGAGTGTAGGGTATAGAGTGTAGGGTATAGAGTGTAGGGCATATAGTGTAGGGTATAGAGTGTAGGATATAGAGTGTAGAGTGTAGGGTATAGAGTGTAGGGTATAGAGTGTAGGGTATAGAGTGCAGAGTGTAGGGTATAGAGTGTAGGGTATAGACTGTAGGGTATAGAGTGTAGAGTATAGGGTATAGAGTGTAGGGTATAGAGTGTAGGGTATAGAGTGTAGGGTATAGAGTGTAGGGCATAGAGTGTAGGGTATAGAGTGTAGGGTATAGAGTGTATGGTATAGAGTGTAGAGTGTAGGGTATAGAGTTTAGAGTGTAGGGTATAGAGTGTAAGGTATAGAGTGTAGGGTGTAGAGTGTAGGGTATAGAGTGTAGGGTATAGAGTGTATGGTATAGAGTGTACGGTATAGAGTGTAGGGTATAGAGTGTATGGTATAGAGTGTAGGGTATAGAGTGTAGGGTATAGAGTGTAGGGTATAGAGTGTATGGTATAGATTGTAGGGTATAGAGTGTAGGGTGTAGAGTGTATGTTATAGAGTGTAGGGTATAGAGTGTAGGGTATAGAGTTTAGAGTGTAGGGTATAGAGAGTAGGGTATAGAGTGTAAGGTATAGAGTGTAGGGTGTAGAGTGTAGGGTATAGAGTGTAGGGCATAGGGTGTAGGGTATAGAGTGTAGGGTATAGAGTGTAGAGTGTAGGGTATAGAGTGTAGGGTATAGAGTGTAGGGTATAGAGTGTAGAGTGTAGGGTATAGAGTGTAGGGTATTGAGTGTAGGGTATAGAGTGTAGGGTATAGAGTGTAGGGTATAGAGTGTAGAGTTTAGGGTATAGAGTGTAGAGTGTAGGGTATAGAGTGTAGGGTATAGAGTGTAGGGTAGAGAGTGTAGAGTGTAGGATATAGAGTGTAGGGTATAGAGTGTAGGGTATAGAGTGTAGAGTGTAGGGATTAAAGTGTAGGGTATAGAGTGTAGGGTGTAGAGTGTAGGGTATAGAGTGTAGAGTGTAGGGTATAGAGTGTATGATATAGAGTGTAGGGTATAGAGTGTAGGGTGTAGAGTGTAGGGTATAGAGTGTAGGGTATAGGGTGTAGGGTATAGAGTGTAGGGTATAGAGTGTAGGGTACAGAGTGTATGGTATAGAGTGTAGGGTATAGAGTGTAGGGTATAGAGTGTAGGGTATAGAGTGCAGGGTATAGAGTGTAGAGTGTAGGGTATAGAGTGTAGAGTGTAGGGTATAGAGTGTAGGGTATAGAGTGTAGGGTATAGAGTGTAGGGTATAGAGTGTAGAGTGTAGGGTATAGAGTGTAGGGTATAGAGTGTAGGGAGTAGAGTGTAGGGTATAGAGTGTAGGGTATAGAGTGTAGGGTATAGAGTGTAGGGTATAAAGTGTAGGGTATAGAGTGTAGGGTATAGAGTGTAGGGTATAGAGTGTAGGGAATAGAGTGTAGAGTGTAAGGTATAGAGTGTAGAGTGTAGGGTATAGAGTGTAGGGTATAGAGTGTAGGGTATAGAATGTAGAGTGTAGGGTATAGAGTGTATGCTATAGAGTGTATGGTGTAGAGTGTATGGTATAGAGTGTAGGGTATAGAGTGTAGGGTATAGAGTGTAGGGTATATAGTGTAGAGTGTAGGGTATAGAGTGTAGGGTATAGCGTGTAGGGTATAGAGTGTAGGGTATATAGTGTAGAGTGTAGGGTATAGAGTGTAGGGTATAGAGTGTAGGGTATAGAGTGTAGGGTATAGAGTGCAGGGTATAGAGTGTAGAGTGTAGGGTATAGAGTGTAGAGTGTAGGGTATAGAGTGTAGGGTATAGAGTGTAGGGTATAGAGTGTAGGGTATAGAGTGTAGAGTGTAGGGTATAGAGTGTAGGGTATAGAGTGTAGGGAGTAGAGTGTAGGGTATAGAGTGTAGGGTATAGAGTGTAGGGTATAGAGTGTAGGGTATAGAGTGTAGGGTATAGAGTGTAGGGTATAGAGTGTAGGGTATAGAGTGTAGGGAATAGAGTGTAGAGTGTAAGGTATAGAGTGTAGAGTGTAGGGTATAGAGTGTAGGGTATAGAGTGTAGGGTATAGAATGTAGAGTGTAGGGTATAGAGTGTATGCTATAGAGTGTATGGTGTAGAGTGTATGGTATAGAGTGTAGGGTATAGAGTGTAGGGTATAGAGTGTAGGGTATATAGTGTAGAGTGTGTAGGGTATAGAGTGTAGGGTATAGCGTGTAGGGTATAGAGTGTAGGGTATATAGTGTAGAGTGTAGGGTATAGAGTGTAGGGTATAGAGTGTAGGGTATAGAGTGTAGGGTATATAGAGTGCAGGGTATAGAGTGTAGAGTGTAGGGTATAGAGTGTAGAGTGTAGGGTATAGAGTGTAGGGTATAGAGTGTAGGGTATAGAGTGTAGGGTATAGAGTGTAGAGTGTAGGGTATAGAGTGTAGGGTATAGAGTGTAGGGAGTAGAGTGTAGGGTATAGAGTGTAGGGTATAGAGTGTAGGGTATAGAGTGTAGGGTATAGAGTGTAGGGTATAGAGTGTAGGGTATAGAGTGTAGGGTATAGAGTGTAGGGAATAGAGTGTAGAGTGTAAGGTATAGAGTGTAGAGTGTAGGGTATAGAGTGTAGGGTATAGAGTGTAGGGTATAGAATGTAGAGTGTAGGGTATAGAGTGTATGCTATAGAGTGTATGGTGTAGAGTGTATGGTATAGAGTGTAGGGTATAGAGTGTAGAGTGTAGGGTATAGAGTGTAGGGTATAGAGTGTATGTTATAGAGTGTAGGGTATAGAGTGTAGAGTGTAGGGTATAGAGTTTAGAGTGTAGGGTATAGAGTGTAAGGGTATAGAGTGTAAGGTATAGAGTGTAGGGTGTAGAGTGTAGGGTATAGATTGTAGGGTATAGAGTGTAGGGTATAGAGTGTACGGTATAGAGTGTAGGGTATGGAGTGTATGGTCTAGAGTGTAGGGTATAGAGTGTAGAGTGTAGGGTATAGAGTGTAGGGTATAGAGTGTAGGGTATAGAGTGTAGGGTATAGAGTGTAGGGTATAGAGTGTAGAGTGCAGGGTATAGAGTTTAGAGTGTAGGGTATAGAGTGTAGGGTATAGAGTGTAAGGTATAGAGTGTAGGGTGTAGAGTGTAGGGTATAGAGTGTAGGCGTATAGGGTGTAGGGTATAGAGTGTAGGGTATAGAGTGTAGGGTACAGAGTGTATGGTATAGAGTGTAGGGTATAGAGTGTAGGGTATAGAGTGTATGGTATAGAGTGTAGGGTATAGAGTGTAGGGTATAGAGTGTATGTTATAGAGTGTAGGGTATAGAGCGTAGAGTGTAGGGTATAGAGTGTAGAGTGTAGAGTGTAGGGTATAGAGTGTAGAGTGTAGGGTATAGAGTGTAGAGTGTAGGGTATAGAGTTTAGAGTGTAGGGTATAGAGTGTAGGGTATAGAGTGTAAGGTGTAGAGTGTAGGGTATAGAGTGTAGGGTATAGAGTGTAGGGTATAGAGTGTAGGGTATAGAGTGTAGGGTATAGAGTGTATGGTATAGAGTGTAGAGTGTAGGGTATAGAGTTTAGAGTGTAGGGTATAGAGTGTAAGGTATAGAGTGTAGGGTGTAGAGTGTAGGGTATAGAGTGTAGGGTATAGAGTGTATGGTATAGAGTGTACGGTATAGAGTGTAGGGTATAGAGTGTATGGTATAGAGTGTAGGGTATAGAGTGTAGGGTATAGAGTGTAGGGTATAGAGTGTATGGTATAGATTGTAGGGTATAGAGTGTAGGGTGTAGAGTGTATGTTATAGAGTGTAGGGTATAGAGTGTAGGGTATAGAGTTTAGAGTGTAGGGTATAGAGAGTAGGGTATAGAGTGTAAGGTATAGAGTGTAGGGTGTAGAGTGTAGGGTATAGAGTGTAGGGCATAGGGTGTAGGGTATAGAGTGTAGGGTATAGAGTGTAGAGTGTAGGGTATAGAGTGTAGGGTATAGAGTGTAGGGTATAGAGTGTAGAGTGTAGGGTATAGAGTGTAGGGTATTGAGTGTAGGGTATAGAGTGTAGGGTATAGAGTGTAGGGTATAGAGTGTAGAGTTTAGGGTATAGAGTGTAGAGTGTAGGGTATAGAGTGTAGGGTATAGAGTGTAGGGTATAGAGTGTAGGGTAGAGAGTGTAGAGTGTAGGATATAGAGTGTAGGGTATAGAGTGTAGGGTATAGAGTGTAGAGTGTAGGGATTAAAGTGTAGGGTATAGAGTGTAGGGTGTAGAGTGTAGGGTATAGAGTGTAGAGTGTAGGGTATAGAGTGTATGATATAGAGTGTAGGGTATAGAGTGTAGGGTGTAGAGTGTAGGGTATAGAGTGTTGGGCATAGAGTGTAGGGTATAGAGTGTAGGGTATAGAGTGTAGAGTGTAGGGTATAGAGTGTATGGTATAGAGTGTAGGGTATAGAGTGTAGGGTATAGAGTGTAGGGCAAAGAGTGTAGGGTATAGAGTGTAGGGTATTAGAGTGTAGGGTATAGAGTGTAGGGTATAGAGTGTAGGGTATAGAGTGTAGGGTATAGAGTGTAGAGTGTAGGGTATAGAGTGTAGAGTGTAGGGTGTAGAGTGTAGGGTATAGAGTGTAGGTATAGAGTGTAGGGTATAGAGTGTAGGGTATAGAGTGTAGAGTGTAGGGTATAGAGTGTAGAGTGTAGGGTATAGAGTGTAGGGTATAGTGTGCAGGGTATAGAGTGTAGGGTAGAGAGTGTAGAGTGTAGGGTATAGAGTGTAGGGTATAGAGTGTAGGGTATAGAGTGTAGAGTGTAGGGATTAGAGTGTAGGGTATAGAGTGTAGGGTTATAGAGTGTATGGTATAGAGTGTAGGGTATAGAGTGTAGGGTATAGAGTGTAGGGTATAGAGTGTAGGGTATATAGTGTAGAGTGTAGGGTATAGAGTGTAGGGTATAGAGTGTAGGGCAAAGAGTGTAGGGTATAGAGTGTAGGGTATAGAGTGTAGGGTATAGAGTGTAGGGTATAGAGTGTAGGGTATATAGTGTAGAGTGTAGGGTATAGAGTGTAGGGTATAGCGTGTAGGGTATAGAGTGTAGGGTATATAGTGTAGAGTGTAGGGTATAGAGTGTAGGGTATAGAGTGTAGGGTATAGAGTGCAGGGTATAGAGTGTAGAGTGTAGGGTATAAGAGTGTAGAGTGTAGGGTATAGAGTGTAGGGTATAGAGTGTAGGGTATAGAGTGTAGGGTATAGAGTGTAGAGTGTAGGGTATAGAGTGTAGGGTATAGAGTGTAGGAGTAAGAGTGTAGGGTATAGAGTGTAGGGTTCAGAGTGTAGAGTATAGAGTGTAGGGTATAGAGTGTATGGTATAGAGTGTAGGGTATAGAGTGTAGGGTATAGAGTGTAGGGTATAGAGTGTAGAGTGTAGGGTATAGAGTGTAGGGTATAGAGTGTAGGGTAGAGAGTGTAGAGTGTAGGGTATAGAGTGTAGGGTATAGAGTGTAGGGTATAGAGTGTAGAGTGTCGGGATTAGAGTGTAGGGTATAGAGTGTAGGATGTAGAGTGTAGGGTATAGAGTGTAGAGTGTAGGGTATAGAGTGTATGTATAGAGTGTAGGGTATAGAGTGTAGGGTGTAGAGTGTAGGGTATAGAGTGTTAGGGTATAGAGTGTAGGGTATAGAGTGTAGGGTATAGAGTGTAGGGTATAGAGTGTAGGGAATAGAGTGTAGAGTGTAAGGTATAGAGTGTAGAGTGTAGGGTATAGAGTGTAGGGTATAGACTGTAGGGTATAGAGTGTAGGGTATAGAGTGTAGGGTATAGAGTGTAGAGTGTAGGGTATAGAGTGTAGGGTATAGAGTGTAGGGTATAGAGTGTAGGGGTATAGAGTGTAGAGTGTAGGGTATAGAGTGTAGGGTATAGAGTGTAGGGAGTAGAGTGTAGGGTATAGAGTGTAGGGTTCAGAGTGTAGAGTATAGAGTGTAGGGTATAGAGTGTATGGTATAGAGTGTAGGGTTATAGAGTGTAGGGTATAGAGTGTAGGGTATAGAGTGTAGAGTGTAGGGTATAGAGTGTAGGGTATAGAGTGTAGGGTAGAGAGTGTAGAGTGTAGGGTATAGAGTGTAGGGTATAGAGTGTAGGGTATAGAGTGTAGAGTGTCGGATTAGAGTGTAGGGTATAGAGTGTAGGATGTAGAGTGTAGGGTATAGAGTGTAGAGTGTAGGGTATAGAGTGTATGGTATAGAGTGTAGGGTATAGAGTGTAGGGTGTAGAGTGTAGGGTATAGAGTGTAGGGTATAGAGTGTAGGGTATAGAGTGTAGGGTATAGAGTGTAGGGTATAGAGTGTAGGGAATAGAGTGTAGAGTGTAAGGTATAGAGTGTAGAGTGTAGGGTATAGAGTGTAGGGTATAGACTGTAGGGTATAGAGTGTAGGGTATAGAGTGTAGGGTATAGATTGTAGAGTGTAGGCTATATAGTGTAGGGTATAGAGTGTAGAGTGTAGGGTATAGAGTGTAGGGTATAGAGTGTAGGGTATAGAGTGTAGGGTATAGAGTGTAGGGCATAGAGTGTAGGGTATAGAGTGTAGGGTATAGAGTGTAGAGTGTAGGGTATAGAGTGTAGGGTATAGAGTGTAGGGTATAGAGTGTAGAGTGTAGGGCATCGAGTGTAGAGTGTAGGGTATAGAGTGTAGGGCATAGAGTGTAGGGTATAGAGTGTAGAGTGTAGGGTATAGAGTGTAGAGTGTAGGGTATAGAGTGTAGGGTATAGAGTGTAGGGTATAGAGTGTAGGGTATAGAGTGTAGGGTATAGAGTGTAGGGTATAGAGTGTAGGGTATAGAGTGTAGGGAATAGAGTGTAGAGTGTAAGGTATAGAGTGTAGAGTGTAGGGTATAGAGTGTAGGGTATAGAGTGTAGGGTATAGAATGTAGAGTGTAGGGTATAGAGTGTATGCTATAGAGTGTATGGTGTAGAGTGTATGGTATAGAGTGTAGGGTATAGAGTGTAGGGTATAGAGTGTAGGGTATATAGTGTAGAGTGTAGGGTATAGAGTGTAGGGTATAGCGTGTAGGGTATAGAGTGTAGGGTATATAGTGTAGAGTGTAGGGTATAGAGTGTAGGGTATAGAGTGTAGGGTATAGAGTGTAGGGTATAGAGTGCAGGGTATAGAGTGTAGAGTGTAGGGTATAGAGTGTAGAGTGTAGGGTATAGAGTGTAGGGTATAGAGTGTAGGGTATAGAGTGTAGGGTATAGAGTGTAGAGTGTAGGGTATAGAGTGTAGGGTATAGAGTGTAGGGAGTAGAGTGTAGGGTATAGAGTGTAGGGTATAGAGTGTAGGGTATAGAGTGTAGGGTATAGAGTGTAGGGTATAGAGTGTAGGGTATAGAATGTAGAGTGTAGGGTATAGAGTGTATGCTATAGAGTGTATGGTGTAGAGTGTATGGTATAGAGTGTAGGGTATAGAGTGTAGGGTATAGAGTGTAGGGTATATAGTGTAGAGTGTAGGGTATAGAGTGTAGGGTATAGCGTGTAGGGTATAGAGTGTAGGGTATATAGTGTAGAGTGTAGGGTATAGAGTGTAGGGTATAGAGTGTAGGGTATAGAGTGTAGGGTATAGAGTGCAGGGTATAGAGTGTAGAGTGTAGGGTATAGAGTGTAGAGTGTAGGGTATAGAGTGTAGGGTATAGAGTGTAGGGTATAGAGTGTAGGGTATAGAGTGTAGAGTGTAGGGTATAGAGTGTAGGGTATAGAGTGTAGGGAGTAGAGTGTAGGGTATAGAGTGTAGGGTATAGAGTGTAGGGTATAGAGTGTAGGGTATAGAGTGTAGGGTATAGAGTGTAGGGTATAGAGTGTAGGGTATAGAGTGTAGGGAATAGAGTGTAGAGTGTAAGGTATAGAGTGTAGAGTGTAGGGTATAGAGTGTAGGGTATAGAGTGTAGGGTATAGAATGTAGAGTGTAGGGTATAGAGTGTATGCTATAGAGTGTATGGTTGTAGAGTGTATGGTATAGAGTGTAGGGTATAGAGTGTAGAGTGTAGGGTATAGAGTGTAGGGTATAGAGTGTATGTTATAGAGTGTAGGGTATAGAGTGTAGAGTGTAGGGTATAGAGTTTAGAGTGTAGGGTATAGAGTGTAGGGTATAGAGTGTAAGGTATAGAGTGTAGGGTGTAGAGTGTAGGGTATAGATTGTAGGGTATAGAGTGTAGGGTATAGAGTGTACGGTATAGAGTGTAGGGTATGGAGTGTATGGTCTAGAGTGTAGGGTATAGAGTGTAGAGTGTAGGGTATAGAGTGTAGGGTATAGAGTGTAGGGTATAGAGTGGTAGGGTATAGAGTGTAGGGTATAGAGTGTAGAGTGCAGGGTATAGAGTTTAGAGTGTAGGGTATAGAGTGTAGGGTAATAGAGTGTAAGGTATAGAGTGTAGGGTGTAGAGTGTAGGGTATAGAGTGTAGGGTATAGGGTGTAGGGTATAGAGTGTAGGGGTATAGAGTGTAGGGTACAGAGTGTATTGTATAGAGTGTAGGGTATAGAGTGTAGGGTATAGAGTGTATGGTATAGAGTGTAGGGTATAGAGTGTAGGGTATAGAGTGTATGTTATAGAGTGTAGGGTATAGAGCGTAGAGTGTAGGGTTATAGAGTGTAGAGTGTAGAGTGTAGGGTATAGAGTGTAGAGTGTAGGGTATAGAGTGTAGAGTGTAGGGTATAGAGTTTAGAGTGTAGGGTATAGAGTGTAGGGGTATAGAGTGTAGGGTATAGAATATAGTGTAGGGTATAGAGTGTAGAGTGTAGGGTATAGAGTGTAGGGTATAGAGTGTAGGGTATAGAGTGTAGGGTATAGAGTGTAGGGCATAGAGTGTAGGGTATAGAGTGTAGGGTATAGAGTGTAGAGTGTAGGGTATAGAGTGTAGGGTATAGAGTGTAGGGTATAGAGTGTAGAGTGTAGGGCATCGAGTGTAGAGTGTAGGGTATAGAGTGTAGGGCATAGAGTGTAGGGTATAGAGTGTAGAGTGTAGGGTATAGAGTGTAGAGTGTAGGGTATAGAGTGTAGGGTATAGAGTGTAGGGTAGAGAGTGTAGGGTAGAGAGTGTAGAGTGTAGGGTATAGAGTGTAGGGTATAGAGTGTAGGGTATAGATTGTAGAGTGTAGGGATTATAGTGTAGTTTATAGAGTGTAGGGTGTAGAGTGTAGGGTATAGAGTGTAGAGTGTAGGGTATAGAGTGTATGGTATAGAGTGTAGGGTATAGAGTGTGGGGTGTAGAGTGTAGGGTATAGAGTGTAGGGTACAGAGTGTAGGGAATAGAGTGTAGAGTGTAAGGTATAGAGTGTAGAGTGTAGGGCATAGAGTGTAGAGTGTAGGGTATAGAGTGTAGGGTATAGAGTGTAGGGTATAGAGTGTAGGGTATAGAGTGTAGGGTATAGAGTGTAGAGTGTAGGGTATAGAGTGTAGAGTGTAGGGTGTAGAGTGTAGGGTATAGAGTGTAGGGTATAGAGTGTAGGGTATAGAGTGTAGGGTATAGAGTGTAGGGTATAGAGTGTAGAGTGTAGGGTATAGAGTGTAGAGTGTAGGGTATAGAGTGTAGGGTATAGTGTGCAGGGTATAGAGTGTAGGGTAGAGAGTGTAGAGTGTAGGGTATAGAGTGTAGGGTATAGAGTGTAGGGTATAGAGTGTAGAGTGTAGGGATTAGAGTGTAGGGTATAGAGTGTAGGGTATAGAGTGTATGGTATAGAGTGTAGGGTATAGAGTGTAGGGTATAGAGTGTAGGGCAAAGAGTGTAGGGTATAGAGTGTAGGGTATAGAGTGTAGGGTATAGAGTGTAGGGTATAGAGTGTAGGGTATATAGTGTAGAGTGTAGGGTATAGAGTGTAGGGTATAGAGTGTAGGGCAAAGAGTGTAGGGTATAGAGTGTAGGATGTAGAGTGTAGGGTATAGAGTGTAGAGTGTAGGGTATAGAGTGTATGGTATAGAGTGTAGGGTATAGAGTGTAGGGTGTAGAGTGTAGGGTATAGAGTGTAGGGTATAGAGTGTAGGGTATAGAGTGTAGGGTATAGAGTGTAGGGTATAGAGTGTAGGGAATAGAGTGTAGAGTGTAAGGTATAGAGTGTAGAGTGTAGGGTATAGAGTGTAGGGTATAGACTGTAGGGTATAGAGTGTAGGGTATAGAGTGTAGGGTATAGATTGTAGAGTGTAGGCTATATAGTGTAGGGTATAGAGTGTAGAGTGTAGGGTATAGAGTGTAGGGTATAGAGTGTAGGGTATAGAGTGTAGGGTATAGAGTGTAGGGCATAGAGTGTAGGGTATAGAGTGTAGGGTATAGAGTGTAGAGTGTAGGGTATAGAGTGTAGGGTATAGAGTGTAGGGTATAGAGTGTAGAGTGTAGGGCATCGAGTGTAGAGTGTAGGGTATAGAGTGTAGGGCATAGAGTGTAGGGTATAGAGTGTAGAGTGTAGGGTATAGAGTGTAGAGTGTAGGGTATAGAGTGTAGGGTATAGAGTGTAGGGTAGAGAGTGTAGGGTAGAGAGTGTAGAGTGTAGGGTATAGAGTGTAGGGTATAGAGTGTAGGGTATAGATTGTAGAGTGTAGGGATTATAGTGTAGTTTATAGAGTGTAGGGTGTAGAGTGTAGGGTATAGAGTGTAGAGTGTAGGGTATAGAGTGTATGGTATAGAGTGTAGGGTATAGAGTGTGGGGTGTAGAGTGTAGGGTATAGAGTGTAGGGTACAGAGTGTAGGGAATAGAGTGTAGAGTGTAAGGTATAGAGTGTAGAGTGTAGGGCATAGAGTGTAGAGTGTAGGGTATAGAGTGTAGGGTATAGAGTGTAGGGTATAGAGTGTAGGGTATAGAGTGTAGGGTATAGAGTGTAGAGTGTAGGGTATAGAGTGTAGAGTGTAGGGTGTAGAGTGTAGGGTATAGAGTGTAGGGTATAGAGTGTAGGGTATAGAGTGTAGGGTATAGAGTGTAGGGTATAGAGTGTAGAGTGTAGGGTATAGAGTGTAGAGTGTAGGGTATAGAGTGTAGGGTATAGTGTGCAGGGTATAGAGTGTAGGGTAGAGAGTGTAGAGTGTAGGGTATAGAGTGTAGGGTATAGAGTGTAGGGTATAGAGTGTAGAGTGTAGGGATTAGAGTGTAGGGTATAGAGTGTAGGGTATAGAGTGTATGGTATAGAGTGTAGGGTATAGAGTGTAGGGTATAGAGTGTAGGGCAAAGAGTGTAGGGTATAGAGTGTAGGGTATAGAGTGTAGGGTATAGAGTGTAGGGTATAGAGTGTAGGGTATATAGTGTAGAGTGTAGGGTATAGAGTGTAGGGTATAGAGTGTAGGGCAAAGAGTGTAGGGTATAGAGTGTAGGGTATAGAGTGTAGGGTATAGAGTGTAGGGTATAGAGTGTAGGGTATATAGTGTAGAGTGTAGGGTATAGAGTGTAGGGTATAGCGTGTAGGGTATAGAGTGTAGGGTATATAGTGTAGAGTGTAGGGTATAGAGTGTAGGGTATAGAGTGTAGGGTATAGAGTGTAGGGTATAGAGTGCAGGGTATAGAGTGTAGAGTGTAGGGTATAGAGTGTAGAGTGTAGGGTATAGAGTGTAGGGTATAGAGTGTAGGGTATAGAGTGTAGGGTATAGAGTGTAGAGTGTAGGGTATAGAGTGTAGGGTATAGAGTGTAGGGAGTAGAGTGTAGGGTATAGAGTGTAGGGTATAGAGTGTAGGGTATAGAGTGTAGGGTATAGAGTGTAGGGTATAGAGTGTAGGGTATAGAGTGTAGGGTATAGAGTGTAGGGAATAGAGTGTAGAGTGTAAGGTATAGAGTGTAGAGTGTAGGGTATAGAGTGTAGGGTATAGAGTGTAGGGTATAGAATGTAGAGTGTAGGGTATAGAGTGTATGCTATAGAGTGTATGGTGTAGAGTGTATGGTATAGAGTGTAGGGTATAGAGTGTAGGGTATAGAGTGTAGGGTATATAGTGTAGAGTGTAGGGTATAGAGTGTAGGGTATAGCGTGTAGGGTATAGAGTGTAGGGTATATAGTGTAGAGTGTAGGGTATAGAGTGTAGGGTATAGAGTGTAGGGTATAGAGTGTAGGGTATAGAGTGCAGGGTATAGAGTGTAGAGTGTAGGGTATAGAGTGTAGAGTGTAGGGTATAGAGTGTAGGGTATAGAGTGTAGGGTATAGAGTGTAGGGTATAGAGTGTAGAGTGTAGGGTATAGAGTGTAGGGTATAGAGTGTAGGGAGTAGAGTGTAGGGTATAGAGTGTAGGGTATAGAGTGTAGGGTATAGAGTGTAGGGTATAGAGTGTAGGGTATAGAGTGTAGGGTATAGAATGTAGAGTGTAGGGTATAGAGTGTATGCTATAGAGTGTATGGTGTAGAGTGTATGGTATAGAGTGTAGGGTATAGAGTGTAGGGTATAGAGTGTAGGGTATATAGTGTAGAGTGTAGGGTATAGAGTGTAGGGTATAGCGTGTAGGGTATAGAGTGTAGGGTATATAGTGTAGAGTGTAGGGTATAGAGTGTAGGGTATAGAGTGTAGGGTATAGAGTGTAGGGTATAGAGTGCAGGGTATAGAGTGTAGAGTGTAGGGTATAGAGTGTAGAGTGTAGGGTATAGAGTGTAGGGTATAGAGTGTAGGGTATAGAGTGTAGGGTATAGAGTGTAGAGTGTAGGGTATAGAGTGTAGGGTATAGAGTGTAGGGAGTAGAGTGTAGGGTATAGAGTGTAGGGTATAGAGTGTAGGGTATAGAGTGTAGGGTATAGAGTGTAGGGTATAGAGTGTAGGGTATAGAGTGTAGGGTATAGAGTGTAGGGAATAGAGTGTAGAGTGTAAGGTATAGAGTGTAGAGTGTAGGGTATAGAGTGTAGGGTATAGAGTGTAGGGTATAGAATGTAGAGTGTAGGGTATAGAGTGTATGCTATAGAGTGTATGGTGTAGAGTGTATGGTATAGAGTGTAGGGTATAGAGTGTAGAGTGTAGGGTATAGAGTGTAGGGTATAGAGTGTATGTTATAGAGTGTAGGGTATAGAGTGTAGAGTGTAGGGTATAGAGTTTAGAGTGTAGGGTATAGAGTGTAGGGTATAGAGTGTAAGGTATAGAGTGTAGGGTGTAGAGTGTAGGGTATAGATTGTAGGGTATAGAGTGTAGGGTATAGAGTGTACGGTATAGAGTGTAGGGTATGGAGTGTATGGTCTAGAGTGTAGGGTATAGAGTGTAGAGTGTAGGGTATAGAGTGTAGGGTATAGAGTGTAGGGTATAGAGTGTAGGGTATAGAGTGTAGGGTATAGAGTGTAGAGTGCAGGGTATAGAGTTTAGAGTGTAGGGTATAGAGTGTAGGGTATAGAGTGTAAGGTATAGAGTGTAGGGTGTAGAGTGTAGGGTATAGAGTGTAGGGTATAGGGTGTAGGGTATAGAGTGTAGGGTATAGAGTGTAGGGTACAGAGTGTATGGTATAGAGTGTAGGGTATAGAGTGTAGGGTATAGAGTGTAGGGTATAGAGTGTAGAGTGTAGGGTATAGAGTGTAGAGTGTAGGGTATAGAGTGTAGGGTATAGTGTGCAGGGTATAGAGTGTAGGGTAGAGAGTGTAGAGTGTAGGGTATAGAGTGTAGGGTATAGAGTGTAGGGTATAGAGTGTAGAGTGTAGGGATTAGAGTGTAGGGTATAGAGTGTAGGGTATAGAGTGTATGGTATAGAGTGTAGGGTATAGAGTGTAGGGTATAGAGTGTAGGGTATAGAGTGTAGGGTATATAGTGTAGAGTGTAGGGTATAGAGTGTAGGGTATAGAGTGTAGGGCAAAGAGTGTAGGGTATAGAGTGTAGGGTATAGAGTGTAGGGTATAGAGTGTAGGGTATAGAGTGTAGGGTATATAGTGTAGAGTGTAGGGTATAGAGTGTAGGGTATAGCGTGTAGGGTATAGAGTGTAGGGTATATAGTGTAGAGTGTAGGGTATAGAGTGTAGGGTATAGAGTGTAGGGTATAGAGTGCAGGGTATAGAGTGTAGAGTGTAGGGTATAGAGTGTAGAGTGTAGGGTATAGAGTGTAGGGTATAGAGTGTAGGGTATAGAGTGTAGGGTATAGAGTGTAGAGTGTAGGGTATAGAGTGTAGGGTATAGAGTGTAGGGAGTAGAGTGTAGGGTATAGAGTGTAGGGTTCAGAGTGTAGAGTATAGAGTGTAGGGTATAGAGTGTATGGTATAGAGTGTAGGGTATAGAGTGTAGGGTATAGAGTGTAGGGTATAGAGTGTAGAGTGTAGGGTATAGAGTGTAGGGTATAGAGTGTAGGGTAGAGAGTGTAGAGTGTAGGGTATAGAGTGTAGGGTATAGAGTGTAGGGTATAGAGTGTAGAGTGTCGGGATTAGAGTGTAGGGTATAGAGTGTAGGATGTAGAGTGTAGGGTATAGAGTGTAGAGTGTAGGGTATAGAGTGTATGGTATAGAGTGTAGGGTATAGAGTGTAGGGTGTAGAGTGTAGGGTATAGAGTGTAGGGTATAGAGTGTAGGGTATAGAGTGTAGGGTATAGAGTGTAGGGTATAGAGTGTAGGGAATAGAGTGTAGAGTGTAAGGTATAGAGTGTAGAGTGTAGGGTATAGAGTGTAGGGTATAGACTGTAGGGTATAGAGTGTAGGGTATAGAGTGTAGGGTATAGAGTGTAGAGTGTAGGGTATAGAGTGTAGGGTATAGAGTGTAGGGTATAGAGTGTAGGGTATAGAGTGTAGAGTGTAGGGTATAGAGTGTAGGGTATAGAGTGTAGGGAGTAGAGTGTAGGGTATAGAGTGTAGGGTTCAGAGTGTAGAGTATAGAGTGTAGGGTATAGAGTGTATGGTATAGAGTGTAGGGTATAGAGTGTAGGGTATAGAGTGTAGGGTATAGAGTGTAGAGTGTAGGGTATAGAGTGTAGGGTATAGAGTGTAGGGTAGAGAGTGTAGAGTGTAGGGTATAGAGTGTAGGGTATAGAGTGTAGGGTATAGAGTGTAGAGTGTCGGGATTAGAGTGTAGGGTATAGAGTGTAGGATGTAGAGTGTAGGGTATAGAGTGTAGAGTGTAGGGTATAGAGTGTATGGTATAGAGTGTAGGGTATAGAGTGTAGGGTGTAGAGTGTAGGGTATAGAGTGTAGGGTATAGAGTGTAGGGTATAGAGTGTAGGGTATAGAGTGTAGGGTATAGAGTGTAGGGAATAGAGTGTAGAGTGTAAGGTATAGAGTGTAGAGTGTAGGGTATAGAGTGTAGGGTATAGACTGTAGGGTATAGAGTGTAGGGTATAGAGTGTAGGGTATAGATTGTAGAGTGTAGGCTATATAGTGTAGGGTATAGAGTGTAGAGTGTAGGGTATAGAGTGTAGGGTATAGAGTGTAGGGTATAGAGTGTAGGGTATAGAGTGTAGAGTGTAGGGTATAGAGTGTAGGGTATAGAGTGTAGGGAGTAGAGTGTAGGGTATAGAGTGTAGGGTATAGAGTGTAGGGTATAGAGTGTAGGGTATAGAGTGTAGGGTATAGAGTGTAGGGTATAGAGTGTAGGGTATAGAGTGTAGGGAATAGAGTGTAGAGTGTAAGGTATAGAGTGTAGAGTGTAGGGTATAGAGTGTAGGGTATAGAGTGTAGGGTATAGAATGTAGAGTGTAGGGTATAGAGTGTATGCTATAGAGTGTATGGTGTAGAGTGTATGGTATAGAGTGTAGGGTATAGAGTGTAGGGTATAGAGTGTAGGGTATATAGTGTAGAGTGTAGGGTATAGAGTGTAGGGTATAGCGTGTAGGGTATAGAGTGTAGGGTATATAGTGTAGAGTGTAGGGTATAGAGTGTAGGGTATAGAGTGTAGGGTATAGAGTGTAGGGTATAGAGTGCAGGGTATAGAGTGTAGAGTGTAGGGTATAGAGTGTAGAGTGTAGGGTATAGAGTGTAGGGTATAGAGTGTAGGGTATAGAGTGTAGGGTATAGAGTGTAGAGTGTAGGGTATAGAGTGTAGGGTATAGAGTGTAGGGAGTAGAGTGTAGGGTATAGAGTGTAGGGTATAGAGTGTAGGGTATAGAGTGTAGGGTATAGAGTGTAGGGTATAGAGTGTAGGGTATAGAATGTAGAGTGTAGGGTATAGAGTGTATGCTATAGAGTGTATGGTGTAGAGTGTATGGTATAGAGTGTAGGGTATAGAGTGTAGGGTATAGAGTGTAGGGTATATAGTGTAGAGTGTAGGGTATAGAGTGTAGGGTATAGCGTGTAGGGTATAGAGTGTAGGGTATATAGTGTAGAGTGTAGGGTATAGAGTGTAGGGTATAGAGTGTAGGGTATAGAGTGTAGGGTATAGAGTGCAGGGTATAGAGTGTAGAGTGTAGGGTATAGAGTGTAGAGTGTAGGGTATAGAGTGTAGGGTATAGAGTGTAGGGTATAGAGTGTAGGGTATAGAGTGTAGAGTGTAGGGTATAGAGTGTAGGGTATAGAGTGTAGGGAGTAGAGTGTAGGGTATAGAGTGTAGGGTATAGAGTGTAGGGTATAGAGTGTAGGGTATAGAGTGTAGGGTATAGAGTGTAGGGTATAGAGTGTAGGGTATAGAGTGTAGGGAATAGAGTGTAGAGTGTAAGGTATAGAGTGTAGAGTGTAGGGTATAGAGTGTAGGGTATAGAGTGTAGGGTATAGAATGTAGAGTGTAGGGTATAGAGTGTATGCTATAGAGTGTATGGTGTAGAGTGTATGGTATAGAGTGTAGGGTATAGAGTGTAGAGTGTAGGGTATAGAGTGTAGGGTATAGAGTGTATGTTATAGAGTGTAGGGTATAGAGTGTAGAGTGTAGGGTATAGAGTTTAGAGTGTAGGGTATAGAGTGTAGGGTATAGAGTGTAAGGTATAGAGTGTAGGGTGTAGAGTGTAGGGTATAGATTGTAGGGTATAGAGTGTAGGGTATAGAGTGTACGGTATAGAGTGTAGGGTATGGAGTGTATGGTCTAGAGTGTAGGGTATAGAGTGTAGAGTGTAGGGTATAGAGTGTAGGGTATAGAGTGTAGGGTATAGAGTGTAGGGTATAGAGTGTAGGGTATAGAGTGTAGAGTGCAGGGTATAGAGTTTAGAGTGTAGGGTATAGAGTGTAGGGTATAGAGTGTAAGGTATAGAGTGTAGGGTGTAGAGTGTAGGGTATAGAGTGTAGGGTATAGGGTGTAGGGTATAGAGTGTAGGGTATAGAGTGTAGGGTACAGAGTGTATGGTATAGAGTGTAGGGTATAGAGTGTAGGGTATAGAGTGTAGGGTATAGAGTGTAGAGTGTAGGGTATAGAGTGTAGAGTGTAGGGTATAGAGTGTAGGGTATAGTGTGCAGGGTATAGAGTGTAGGGTAGAGAGTGTAGAGTGTAGGGTATAGAGTGTAGGGTATAGAGTGTAGGGTATAGAGTGTAGAGTGTAGGGATTAGAGTGTAGGGTATAGAGTGTAGGGTATAGAGTGTATGGTATAGAGTGTAGGGTATAGAGTGTAGGGTATAGAGTGTAGGGTATAGAGTGTAGGGTATATAGTGTAGAGTGTAGGGTATAGAGTGTAGGGTATAGAGTGTAGGGCAAAGAGTGTAGGGTATAGAGTGTAGGGTATAGAGTGTAGGGTATAGAGTGTAGGGTATAGAGTGTAGGGTATATAGTGTAGAGTGTAGGGTATAGAGTGTAGGGTATAGCGTGTAGGGTATAGAGTGTAGGGTATATAGTGTAGAGTGTAGGGTATAGAGTGTAGGGTATAGAGTGTAGGGTATAGAGTGCAGGGTATAGAGTGTAGAGTGTAGGGTATAGAGTGTAGAGTGTAGGGTATAGAGTGTAGGGTATAGAGTGTAGGGTATAGAGTGTAGGGTATAGAGTGTAGAGTGTAGGGTATAGAGTGTAGGGTATAGAGTGTAGGGAGTAGAGTGTAGGGTATAGAGTGTAGGGTTCAGAGTGTAGAGTATAGAGTGTAGGGTATAGAGTGTATGGTATAGAGTGTAGGGTATAGAGTGTAGGGTATAGAGTGTAGGGTATAGAGTGTAGAGTGTAGGGTATAGAGTGTAGGGTATAGAGTGTAGGGTAGAGAGTGTAGAGTGTAGGGTATAGAGTGTAGGGTATAGAGTGTAGGGTATAGAGTGTAGAGTGTCGGGATTAGAGTGTAGGGTATAGAGTGTAGGATGTAGAGTGTAGGGTATAGAGTGTAGAGTGTAGGGTATAGAGTGTATGGTATAGAGTGTAGGGTATAGAGTGTAGGGTGTAGAGTGTAGGGTATAGAGTGTAGGGTATAGAGTGTAGGGTATAGAGTGTAGGGTATAGAGTGTAGGGTATAGAGTGTAGGGAATAGAGTGTAGAGTGTAAGGTATAGAGTGTAGAGTGTAGGGTATAGAGTGTAGGGTATAGACTGTAGGGTATAGAGTGTAGGGTATAGAGTGTAGGGTATAGAGTGTAGAGTGTAGGGTATAGAGTGTAGGGTATAGAGTGTAGGGTATAGAGTGTAGGGTATAGAGTGTAGAGTGTAGGGTATAGAGTGTAGGGTATAGAGTGTAGGGAGTAGAGTGTAGGGTATAGAGTGTAGGGTTCAGAGTGTAGAGTATAGAGTGTAGGGTATAGAGTGTATGGTATAGAGTGTAGGGTATAGAGTGTAGGGTATAGAGTGTAGGGTATAGAGTGTAGAGTGTAGGGTATAGAGTGTAGGGTATAGAGTGTAGGGTAGAGAGTGTAGAGTGTAGGGTATAGAGTGTAGGGTATAGAGTGTAGGGTATAGAGTGTAGAGTGTCGGGATTAGAGTGTAGGGTATAGAGTGTAGGATGTAGAGTGTAGGGTATAGAGTGTAGAGTGTAGGGTATAGAGTGTATGGTATAGAGTGTAGGGTATAGAGTGTAGGGTGTAGAGTGTAGGGTATAGAGTGTAGGGTATAGAGTGTAGGGTATAGAGTGTAGGGTATAGAGTGTAGGGTATAGAGTGTAGGGAATAGAGTGTAGAGTGTAAGGTATAGAGTGTAGAGTGTAGGGTATAGAGTGTAGGGTATAGACTGTAGGGTATAGAGTGTAGGGTATAGAGTGTAGGGTATAGATTGTAGAGTGTAGGCTATATAGTGTAGGGTATAGAGTGTAGAGTGTAGGGTATAGAGTGTAGGGTATAGAGTGTAGGGTATAGAGTGTAGGGTATAGAGTGTAGGGCATAGAGTGTAGGGTATAGAGTGTAGGGTATAGAGTGTAGAGTGTAGGGTATAGAGTGTAGGGTATAGAGTGTAGGGTATAGAGTGTAGAGTGTAGGGCATCGAGTGTAGAGTGTAGGGTATAGAGTGTAGGGCATAGAGTGTAGGGTATAGAGTGTAGAGTGTAGGGTATAGAGTGTAGAGTGTAGGGTATAGAGTGTAGGGTATAGAGTGTAGGGTATAGAGTGTAGGGTATAGAGTGTAGGGTATAGAGTGTAGGGTATAGAGTGTAGGGTATAGAGTGTAGGGAATAGAGTGTAGAGTGTAAGGTATAGAGTGTAGAGTGTAGGGTATAGAGTGTAGGGTATAGAGTGTAGGGTATAGAATGTAGAGTGTAGGGTATAGAGTGTATGCTATAGAGTGTATGGTGTAGAGTGTATGGTATAGAGTGTAGGGTATAGAGTGTAGGGTATAGAGTGTAGGGTATATAGTGTAGAGTGTAGGGTATAGAGTGTAGGGTATAGCGTGTAGGGTATAGAGTGTAGGGTATATAGTGTAGAGTGTAGGGTATAGAGTGTAGGGTATAGAGTGTAGGGTATAGAGTGTAGGGTATAGAGTGCAGGGTATAGAGTGTAGAGTGTAGGGTATAGAGTGTAGAGTGTAGGGTATAGAGTGTAGGGTATAGAGTGTAGGGTATAGAGTGTAGGGTATAGAGTGTAGAGTGTAGGGTATAGAGTGTAGGGTATAGAGTGTAGGGAGTAGAGTGTAGGGTATAGAGTGTAGGGTATAGAGTGTAGGGTATAGAGTGTAGGGTATAGAGTGTAGGGTATAGAGTGTAGGGTATAGAATGTAGAGTGTAGGGTATAGAGTGTATGCTATAGAGTGTATGGTGTAGAGTGTATGGTATAGAGTGTAGGGTATAGAGTGTAGGGTATAGAGTGTAGGGTATATAGTGTAGAGTGTAGGGTATAGAGTGTAGGGTATAGCGTGTAGGGTATAGAGTGTAGGGTATATAGTGTAGAGTGTAGGGTATAGAGTGTAGGGTATAGAGTGTAGGGTATAGAGTGTAGGGTATAGAGTGCAGGGTATAGAGTGTAGAGTGTAGGGTATAGAGTGTAGAGTGTAGGGTATAGAGTGTAGGGTATAGAGTGTAGGGTATAGAGTGTAGGGTATAGAGTGTAGAGTGTAGGGTATAGAGTGTAGGGTATAGAGTGTAGGGAGTAGAGTGTAGGGTATAGAGTGTAGGGTATAGAGTGTAGGGTATAGAGTGTAGGGTATAGAGTGTAGGGTATAGAGTGTAGGGTATAGAGTGTAGGGTATAGAGTGTAGGGAATAGAGTGTAGAGTGTAAGGTATAGAGTGTAGAGTGTAGGGTATAGAGTGTAGGGTATAGAGTGTAGGGTATAGAATGTAGAGTGTAGGGTATAGAGTGTATGCTATAGAGTGTATGGTGTAGAGTGTATGGTATAGAGTGTAGGGTATAGAGTGTAGAGTGTAGGGTATAGAGTGTAGGGTATAGAGTGTATGTTATAGAGTGTAGGGTATAGAGTGTAGAGTGTAGGGTATAGAGTTTAGAGTGTAGGGTATAGAGTGTAGGGTATAGAGTGTAAGGTATAGAGTGTAGGGTGTAGAGTGTAGGGTATAGATTGTAGGGTATAGAGTGTAGGGTATAGAGTGTACGGTATAGAGTGTAGGGTATGGAGTGTATGGTCTAGAGTGTAGGGTATAGAGTGTAGAGTGTAGGGTATAGAGTGTAGGGTATAGAGTGTAGGGTATAGAGTGTAGGGTATAGAGTGTAGGGTATAGAGTGTAGAGTGCAGGGTATAGAGTTTAGAGTGTAGGGTATAGAGTGTAGGGTATAGAGTGTAAGGTATAGAGTGTAGGGTGTAGAGTGTAGGGTATAGAGTGTAGGGTATAGGGTGTAGGGTATAGAGTGTAGGGTATAGAGTGTAGGGTACAGAGTGTATGGTATAGAGTGTAGGGTATAGAGTGTAGGGTATAGAGTGTAGGGTATAGAGTGTAGAGTGTAGGGTATAGAGTGTAGAGTGTAGGGTATAGAGTGTAGGGTATAGTGTGCAGGGTATAGAGTGTAGGGTAGAGAGTGTAGAGTGTAGGGTATAGAGTGTAGGGTATAGAGTGTAGGGTATAGAGTGTAGAGTGTAGGGATTAGAGTGTAGGGTATAGAGTGTAGGGTATAGAGTGTATGGTATAGAGTGTAGGGTATAGAGTGTAGGGTATAGAGTGTAGGGTATAGAGTGTAGGGTATATAGTGTAGAGTGTAGGGTATAGAGTGTAGGGTATAGAGTGTAGGGCAAAGAGTGTAGGGTATAGAGTGTAGGGTATAGAGTGTAGGGTATAGAGTGTAGGGTATAGAGTGTAGGGTATATAGTGTAGAGTGTAGGGTATAGAGTGTAGGGTATAGCGTGTAGGGTATAGAGTGTAGGGTATATAGTGTAGAGTATAGGGTGTAGGGTATAGAGTGTAGGGTATAGAGTGTAGGGTACAGAGTGTATGGTATAGAGTGTAGGGTATAGAGTGTAGGGTATAGAGTGTAGGGTATAGAGTGTAGAGTGTAGGGTATAGAGTGTAGAGTGTAGGGTATAGAGTGTAGGGTATAGTGTGCAGGGTATAGAGTGTAGGGTAGAGAGTGTAGAGTGTAGGGTATAGAGTGTAGGGTATAGAGTGTAGGGTATAGAGTGTAGAGTGTAGGGATTAGAGTGTAGGGTATAGAGTGTAGGGTATAGAGTGTATGGTATAGAGTGTAGGGTATAGAGTGTAGGGTATAGAGTGTAGGGTATAGAGTGTAGGGTATATAGTGTAGAGTGTAGGGTATAGAGTGTAGGGTATAGAGTGTAGGGCAAAGAGTGTAGGGTATAGAGTGTAGAGTGCAGGGTATAGAGTTTAGAGTGTAGGGTATAGAGTGTAGGGTATAGAGTGTAAGGTATAGAGTGTAGGGTGTAGAGTGTAGGGTATAGAGTGTAGGGTATAGGGTGTAGGGTATAGAGTGTAGGGTATAGAGTGTAGGGTACAGAGTGTATGGTATAGAGTGTAGGGTATAGAGTGTAGGGTATAGAGTGTAGGGTATAGAGTGTAGAGTGTAGGGTATAGAGTGTAGAGTGTAGGGTATAGAGTGTAGGGTATAGTGTGCAGGGTATAGAGTGTAGGGTAGAGAGTGTAGAGTGTAGGGTATAGAGTGTAGGGTATAGAGTGTAGGGTATAGAGTGTAGAGTGTAGGGATTAGAGTGTAGGGTATAGAGTGTAGGGTATAGAGTGTATGGTATAGAGTGTAGGGTATAGAGTGTAGGGTATAGAGTGTAGGGTATAGAGTGTAGGGTATATAGTGTAGAGTGTAGGGTATAGAGTGTAGGGTATAGAGTGTAGGGCAAAGAGTGTAGGGTATAGAGTGTAGGGTATAGAGTGTAGAGTGCAGGGTATAGAGTTTAGAGTGTAGGGTATAGAGTGTAGGGTATAGAGTGTAAGGTATAGAGTGTAGGGTGTAGAGTGTAGGGTATAGAGTGTAGGGTATAGGGTGTAGGGTATAGAGTGTAGGGTATAGAGTGTAGGGTACAGAGTGTATGGTATAGAGTGTAGGGTATAGAGTGTAGGGTATAGAGTGTAGGGTATAGAGTGTAGAGTGTAGGGTATAGAGTGTAGAGTGTAGGGTATAGAGTGTAGGGTATAGTGTGCAGGGTATAGAGTGTAGGGTAGAGAGTGTAGAGTGTAGGGTATAGAGTGTAGGGTATAGAGTGTAGGGTATAGAGTGTAGAGTGTAGGGATTAGAGTGTAGGGTATAGAGTGTAGGGTATAGAGTGTATGGTATAGAGTGTAGGGTATAGAGTGTAGGGTATAGAGTGTAGGGTATAGAGTGTAGGGTATATAGTGTAGAGTGTAGGGTATAGAGTGTAGGGTATAGAGTGTAGGGCAAAGAGTGTAGGGTATAGAGTGTAGGGTATAGAGTGTAGGGTATAGAGTGTAGGGTATAGAGTGTAGGGTATATAGTGTAGAGTGTAGGGTATAGAGTGTAGGGTATAGCGTGTAGGGTATAGAGTGTAGGGTATATAGTGTAGAGTGTAGGGTATAGAGTGTAGGGTATAGAGTGTAGGGTATAGAGTGCAGGGTATAGAGTGTAGAGTGTAGGGTATAGAGTGTAGAGTGTAGGGTATAGAGTGTAGGGTATAGAGTGTAGGGTATAGAGTGTAGGGTATAGAGTGTAGAGTGTAGGGTATAGAGTGTAGGGTATAGAGTGTAGGGAGTAGAGTGTAGGGTATAGAGTGTAGGGTTCAGAGTGTAGAGTATAGAGTGTAGGGTATAGAGTGTATGGTATAGAGTGTAGGGTATAGAGTGTAGGGTATAGAGTGTAGGGTATAGAGTGTAGAGTGTAGGGTATAGAGTGTAGGGTATAGAGTGTAGGGTAGAGAGTGTAGAGTGTAGGGTATAGAGTGTAGGGTATAGAGTGTAGGGTATAGAGTGTAGAGTGTCGGGATTAGAGTGTAGGGTATAGAGTGTAGGATGTAGAGTGTAGGGTATAGAGTGTAGAGTGTAGGGTATAGAGTGTATGGTATAGAGTGTAGGGTATAGAGTGTAGGGTGTAGAGTGTAGGGTATAGAGTGTAGGGTATAGAGTGTAGGGTATAGAGTGTAGGGTATAGAGTGTAGGGTATAGAGTGTAGGGAATAGAGTGTAGAGTGTAAGGTATAGAGTGTAGAGTGTAGGGTATAGAGTGTAGGGTATAGACTGTAGGGTATAGAGTGTAGGGTATAGAGTGTAGGGTATAGAGTGTAGGGTATAGAGTGTAGAGTGTAGGGTATAGAGTGTAGAGTGTAGGGTATAGAGTGTAGGGTATAGTGTGCAGGGTATAGAGTGTAGGGTAGAGAGTGTAGAGTGTAGGGTATAGAGTGTAGGGTATAGAGTGTAGGGTATAGAGTGTAGAGTGTAGGGATTAGAGTGTAGGGTATAGAGTGTAGGGTATAGAGTGTATGGTATAGAGTGTAGGGTATAGAGTGTAGGGTATAGAGTGTAGGGTATAGAGTGTAGGGTATATAGTGTAGAGTGTAGGGTATAGAGTGTAGGGTATAGAGTGTAGGGCAAAGAGTGTAGGGTATAGAGTGTAGGGTATAGAGTGTAGGGTATAGAGTGTAGGGTATAGAGTGTAGGGTATATAGTGTAGAGTGTAGGGTATAGAGTGTAGGGTATAGCGTGTAGGGTATAGAGTGTAGGGTATATAGTGTAGAGTATAGGGTGTAGGGTATAGAGTGTAGGGTATAGAGTGTAGGGTACAGAGTGTATGGTATAGAGTGTAGGGTATAGAGTGTAGGGTATAGAGTGTAGGGTATAGAGTGTAGAGTGTAGGGTATAGAGTGTAGAGTGTAGGGTATAGAGTGTAGGGTATAGTGTGCAGGGTATAGAGTGTAGGGTAGAGAGTGTAGGGTATAGAGTGTACGGTATAGAGTGTAGGGTATGGAGTGTATGGTCTAGAGTGTAGGGTATAGAGTGTAGAGTGTAGGGTATAGAGTGTAGGGTATAGAGTGTAGGGTATAGAGTGTAGGGTATAGAGTGTAGGGTATAGAGTGTAGAGTGCAGGGTATAGAGTTTAGAGTGTAGGGTATAGAGTGTAGGGTATAGAGTGTAAGGTATAGAGTGTAGGGTGTAGAGTGTAGGGTATAGAGTGTAGGGTATAGGGTGTAGGGTATAGAGTGTAGGGTATAGAGTGTAGGGTACAGAGTGTATGGTATAGAGTGTAGGGTATAGAGTGTAGGGTATAGAGTGTATGGTATAGAGTGTAGGGTATAGAGTGTAGGGTATAGAGTGTATGTTATAGAGTGTAGGGTATAGAGCGTAGAGTGTAGGGTATAGAGTGTAGAGTGTAGAGTGTAGGGTATAGAGTGTAGAGTGTAGGGTATAGAGTGTAGAGTGTAGGGTATAGAGTTTAGAGTGTAGGGTATAGAGTGTAGGGTATAGAGTGTAAGGCGTAGAGTGTAGGGTATAGAGTGTAGGGTATAGAGTGTAGGGTATAGAGTGTAGGGTATAGAGTGTATGGTATAGAGTGTAGAGTGTAGGGTATAGAGTTTAGAGTGTAGGGTATAGAGTGTAAGGTATAGAGTGTAGGGTGTAGAGTGTAGGGTATAGAGTGTAGGGTATAGAGTGTATGGTATAGAGTGTACGGTATAGAGTGTAGGGTATAGAGTGTATGGTATAGAGTGTAGGGTATAGAGTGTAGGGTATAGAGTGTATGGTATAGATTGTAGGGTATAGAGTGTAGGGTGTAGAGTGTATGTTATAGAGTGTAGGGTATAGAGTGTAGGGTATAGAGTTTAGAGTGTAGGGTATAGAGAGTAGGGTATAGAGTGTAAGGTATAGAGTGTAGGGTGTAGAGTGTAGGGTATAGAGTGTAGGGCATAGGGTGTAGGGTATAGAGTGTAGGGTATAGAGTGTAGAGTGTAGGGTATAGAGTGTAGGGTATAGAGTGTAGGGTATAGAGTGTAGAGTGTAGGGTATAGAGTGTAGGGTATTGAGTGTAGGGTATAGAGTGTAGGGTATAGAGTGTAGGGTATAGAGTGTAGAGTTTAGGGTATAGAGTGTAGAGTGTAGGGTATAGAGTGTAGGGTATAGAGTGTAGGGTATAGAGTGTAGGGTAGAGAGTGTAGAGTGTAGGATATAGAGTGTAGGGTATAGAGTGTAGGGTATAGAGTGTAGAGTGTAGGGATTAAAGTGTAGGGTATAGAGTGTAGGGTGTAGAGTGTAGGGTATAGAGTGTAGAGTGTAGGGTATAGAGTGTATGATATAGAGTGTAGGGTATAGAGTGTAGGGTGTAGAGTGTAGGGTATAGAGTGTTGGGCATAGAGTGTAGGGTATAGAGTGTAGGGTATAGAGTGTAGAGTGTAGGGTATAGAGTGTATGGTATAGAGTGTAGGATATAGAGTGTAGGGTATAGAGTGTAGGGCAAAGAGTGTAGGGTATAGAGTGTAGGGTATAGAGTGTAGGGTATAGAGTGTAGGGTATAGAGTGTAGGGTATATAGTGTAGAGTGTAGGGTATAGAGTGTAGGGTATAGAGTGTAGGGCAAAGAGTGTAGGGTATAGAGTGTAGGGTATAGAGTGTAGGGTATAGAGTGTAGGGTATAGAGTGTAGGGTATATAGTGTAGAGTGTAGGGTATAGAGTGTAGGGTATAGAGTGTAGGGTATAGAGTGTAGGGTATATAGTGTAGAGTGTAGGGTATAGAGTGTAGGGTATAGAGTGTAGGGTATAGAGTGTAGGGTATAGAGTGTAGGGTATATAGTGTAGAGTGTAGGGTATAGAGTGTAGGGTATAGAGTGTAGGGTATAGAGTGTAGGGTATATAGTGTAGAGTGTAGGGTATAGAGTGTATGGTATAGAGTGTAGGATATAGAGTGTAGGGTATAGAGTGTAGGGCAAAGAGTGTAGGGTATAGAGTGTAGGGTATAGAGTGTAGGGTATAGAGTGTAGGGTATAGAGTGTAGGGTATATAGTGTAGAGTGTAGGGTATAGAGTGTAGGGTATAGAGTGTAGGGCAAAGAGTGTAGGGTATAGAGTGTAGGGTATAGAGTGTAGGGTATAGAGTGTAGGGTATAGAGTGTAGGGTATATAGTGTAGAGTGTAGGGTATAGAGTGTAGGGTATAGAGTGTAGGGTATAGAGTGTAGGGTATATAGTGTAGAGTGTAGGGTATAGAGTGTAGGGTATAGAGTGTAGGGTATAGAGTGTAGGGTATAGAGTGCAGGGTATAGAGTGTAGAGTGTAGGGTATAGAGTGTAGAGTGTAGGGTATAGAGTGTAGGGTATAGAGTGTAGGGTATAGAGTGTAGAGTGTAGGGTATAGAGTGTAGGGTATAGAGTGTAGGGAGTAGAGTGTAGGGTATAGAGTGTAGGGTTCAGAGTGTAGGGTATAGAGTGTAGGGTATAGAGTGTATGGTATAGAGTGTAGGGTATAGAGTGTAGGGTATAGAGTGTAGGGTATAGAGTGTAGGGTATAGAGTGTAGAGTGTAGGGTATAGAGTGTAGGGTATAGAGTGTAGGGTAGAGAGTGTAGGGTATAGAGTGTAGGGTATAGAGTGTAGAGTGTAGGGTATAGTGTGTAGGGTATAGAGTGCAGGGTGTAGAGTGTAGGGTATGGAGTGTAGGGTATAGAGTGTAGAGTGTAGGGTATAGAGTGTATGCTATAGAGTGTATGGTGTAGAGTGTATGGTATAGAGTGTAGGGTATAGAGTGTAGAGTGTATGGTATAGAGTGTAGGGTGTAGAGTGTAGGGTATAGAGTGTATGTTATAGAGTGTAGGGTATAGAGTGTAGGGTAGAGAGTGTAGAGTGTAGGGTATAGAGTGTAGGGTATAGAGTGTAGGGTATAGAGTGTAGAGTGTAGGGATTAGAGTGTAGGGTATAGAGTGTAGTGTGTAGAGTGTAGGGTATAGAGTGTAGAGTGTAGGGTATAGAGTGTATGGTATAGAGTGTAGGGTATAGAGTGTAGGGTGTAGAGTGTAGGGTATAGAGTGTAGGGTATAGAGTGTAGGGTATAGAGTGTAGGGAATAGAGTGTAGAGTGTAAGGTATAGAGTGTAGAGTATAGGGTATAGAGTGTAGGGTATAGAGTGTAGAGTGTAGGGATTAGAGTGTAGGGTATAGAGTGTAGGGTGTAGAGTGTAGGGTATAGAGTGTAGAGTGTAGGGTATAGAGTGTATGGTATAGAGTGTAGGGTATAGAGTGTAGGGTGTAGAGTGTAGGGTATAGAGTGTAGGGTATAGAGTGTAGGGTATAGAGTGTAAGGTATAGAGTGTAGGGAATAGAGTGTAGAGTGTAAGGTATAGAGTGTAGAGTGTAGGGTATAGAGTGTAGGGTATAGACTGTAGGGTATAGACTGTAGGGTATAGAGTGTAGGGTATAGAGTGTAGGGTATAGAGTGTAGGGTATAGAGTGTAGGGTATAGAGTGTAGAGTGTAGAGTATAGTGTGTAGGGTATAGAGTGCAGGGTGTAGAGTGTAGGGTATAGAGTGTAGGGTATAGAATGTAGAGTGTAGGGTATAGAGTGTATGCTATAGAGTGTATGGTGTAGAGTGTATGGTATAGAGTGTAGGGTATAGAGTGTAGAGTGTAGGGTATAGAGTGTAGGGTATAGAGTGTATGTTATAGAGTGTAGGGTATAGAGTGTAGAGTGTAGGGTATAGAGTTTAGAGTGTAGGGTATAGAGTGTAGGGTATAGAGTGTAAGGTATAGAGTGTAGGGTGTAGAGTGTAGGGTATAGATTGTAGGGTATAGAGTGTAGGGTATAGAGTGTACGGTATAGAGTGTAGGGTATGGAGTGTATGGTCTAGAGTGTAGGGTATATAGTGTAGAGTGTAGGGTATAGAGTGTTGGGTATAGAGTGTAGGGTATAGAGTGTAGGGTATAGAGTGTAGAGTGCAGGGTATAGAGTTTAGAGTGTAGGGTATAGAGTGTAGTGTGTAGAGTGTAGGGTATAGAGTGTAGAGTGTAGGGTATAGAGTGTATGGTATAGAGTGTAGGGTATAGAGTGTAGGGTGTAGAGTGTAGGGTATTGAGTGTAGGGTATAGAGTGTAGGGTATAGAGTGTAGGGAATAGAGTGTAGAGTGTAAGTATAGAGTGTAGAGTATAGGGTATAGAGTGTAGGGTATAGAGTGTAGAGTGTAGGGATTAGAGTGTAGGGTATAGAGTGTAGGGTGTAGAGTGTAGGGTATAGAGTGTAGAGTGTAGGGTATAGAGTGTATGGTATAGAGTGTAGGGTATAGAGTGTAGGGTGTAGAGTGTAGGGTATAGAGTGTAGGGTATAGAGTGTAGGGTATAGAGTGTAAGGTATAGAGTGTAGGGAATAGAGTGTAGAGTGTAAGGTATAGAGTGTAGAGTGTAGGGTATAGAGTGTAGGGTATAGAGTGTAGGGTATAGAGTGTAGGGTATAGAGTGTAGGGTATAGAGTGTAGGGTATAGAGTGTAGGGTATAGAGTGTAGAGTGTAGAGTATAGTGTGTAGGGTATAGAGTGCAGGGTGTAGAGTGTAGGGTATAGAGTGTAGGGTATAGAATGTAGAGTGTAGGGTATAGAGTGTATGCTATAGAGTGTATGGTGTAGAGTGTATGGTATAGAGTGTAGGGTATAGAGTGTAGAGTGTAGGGTATAGAGTGTAGGGTATAGAGTGTATGTTATAGAGTGTAGGGTATAGAGTGTAGAGTGTAGGGTATAGAGTTTAGAGTGTAGGGTATAGAGTGTAGGGTATAGAGTGTAAGGTATAGAGTGTAGGGTGTAGAGTGTAGGGTATAGATTGTAGGGTATAGAGTGTAGGGTATAGAGTGTACGGTATAGAGTGTAGGGTATGGAGTGTATGGTCTAGAGTGTAGGGTATAGAGTGTAGAGTGTAGGGTATAGAGTGTAGGGTATAGAGTGTAGGGTATAGAGTGTAGGGTATAGAGTGTAGAGTGCAGGGTATAGAGTTTAGAGTGTAGGGTATAGAGTGTAGGGTATAGAGTGTAAGGTATAGAGTGTAGGGTGTAGAGTGTAGGGTATAGAGTGTAGGGTATAGGGTGTAGGGTATAGAGTGTAGGGTATAGAGTGTAGGGTACAGAGTGTATGGTATAGAGTGTAGGGTATAGAGTGTAGGGTATAGAGTGTATGGTATAGAGTGTAGGGTATAGAGTGTAGGGTATAGAGTGTAGGGTATAGAGTGTAGAGTGTAGGGTATAGAGTGTAGAGTGTAGGGTATAGAGTGTAGAGTGTAGGGTATAGAGTTTAGAGTGTAGGGTATAGAGTGTAGGGTATAGAGTGTAAGGTGTAGAGTGTAGGGTATAGAGTGTAGGGTATAGAGTGTAGGGTATAGAGTGTAGGGTATAGAGTGTATGGTATAGAGTGTAGAGTGTAGGGTATAGAGTTTAGAGTGTAGGGTATAGAGTGTAAGGTATAGAGTGTAGGGTGTAGAGTGTAGGGTATAGAGTGTAGGGTATAGAGTGTATGGTATAGAGTGTACGGTATAGAGTGTAGGGTATAGAGTGTATGGTATAGAGTGTAGGGTATAGAGTGTAGGGTATAGAGTGTAGGGTATAGAGTGTATGGTATAGATTGTAGGGTATAGAGTGTAGGGTGTAGAGTGTATGTTATAGAGTGTAGGGTATAGAGTGTAGGGTATAGAGTTTAGAGTGTAGGGTTTAGAGAGTAGGGTATAGAGTGTAAGGTATAGAGTGTAGGGTGTAGAGTGTAGGGTATAGAGTGTAGGGCATAGGGTGTAGGGTATAGAGTGTAGGGTATAGAGTGTAGAGTGTAGGGTATAGAGTGTAGGGTATAGAGTGTAGGGTATAGAGTGTAGAGTGTAGGGTATAGAGTGTAGGGTATTGAGTGTAGGGTATAGAGTGTAGGGTATAGAGTGTAGGGTATAGAGTGTAGAGTTTAGGGTATAGAGTGTAGAGTGTAGGGTATAGAGTGTAGGGTATAGAGTGTAGGGTATAGAGTGTAGGGTAGAGAGTGTAGAGTGTAGGGATTAAAGTGTAGGGTATAGAGTGTAGGGTGTAGAGTGTAGGGTATAGAGTGTAGAGTGTAGGGTATAGAGTGTATGATATAGAGTGTAGGGTATAGAGTGTAGGGTGTAGAGTGTAGGGTATAGAGTGTTGGGCATAGAGTGTAGGGTATAGAGTGTAGGGTATAGAGTGTAGAGTGTAGGGTATAGAGTGTATGGTATAGAGTGTAGGATATAGAGTGTAGGGTATAGAGTGTAGGGCAAAGAGTGTAGGGTATAGAGTGTAGGGTATAGAGTGTAGGGTATAGAGTGTAGGGTATAGAGTGTAGGGTATATTGTGTAGAGTGTAGGGTATAGAGTGTAGGGTATAGAGTGTAGGGCAAAGAGTGTAGGGTATAGAGTGTAGGGTATAGAGTGTAGGGTATAGAGTGTAGGGTATAGAGTGTAGGGTATATAGTGTAGAGTGTAGGGTATAGAGTGTAGGGTATAGAGTGTAGGGTATAGAGTGTAGGGTATATAGTGTAGAGTGTAGGGTATAGAGTGTAGGGTATAGAGTGTAGGGTATAGAGTGTAGGGTATAGAGTGCAGGGTATAGAGTGTAGAGTGTAGGGTATAGAGTGTAGAGTGTAGGGTATAGAGTGTAGGGTATAGAGTGTAGGGTATAGAGTGTAGAGTGTAGGGTATAGAGTGTAGGGTATAGAGTGTAGGGAGTAGAGTGTAGGGTATAGAGTGTAGGGTTCAGAGTGTAGGGTATAGAGTGTAGGGTATAGAGTGTATGGTATAGAGTGTAGGGTATAGAGTGTAGGGTATAGAGTGTAGGGTATAGAGTGTAGGGTATAGAGTGTAGAGTGTAGGGTATAGAGTGTAGGGTATAGAGTGTAGGGTAGAGAGTGTAGAGTGTAGGGTATAGAGTGTAGGGTATAGAGTGTAGGGTATAGATTGTAGGGTATAGAGTGTAGGGTGTAGAGTGTATGTTATAGAGTGTAGGGTATAGAGTGTAGGGTATAGAGTTTAGAGTGTAGGGTTTAGAGAGTAGGGTATAGAGTGTAAGGTATAGAGTGTAGGGTGTAGAGTGTAGGGTATAGAGTGTAGGGCATAGGGTGTAGGGTATAGAGTGTAGGGTATAGAGTGTAGAGTGTAGGGTATAGAGTGTAGGGTATAGAGTGTAGGGTATAGAGTGTAGAGTGTAGGGTATAGAGTGTAGGGTATTGAGTGTAGGGTATAGAGTGTAGGGTATAGAGTGTAGGGTATAGAGTGTAGAGTTTAGGGTATAGAGTGTAGAGTGTAGGGTATAGAGTGTAGGGTATAGAGTGTAGGGTATAGAGTGTAGGGTAGAGAGTGTAGAGTGTAGGGATTAAAGTGTAGGGTATAGAGTGTAGGGTGTAGAGTGTAGGGTATAGAGTGTAGAGTGTAGGGTATAGAGTGTATGATATAGAGTGTAGGGTATAGAGTGTAGGGTGTAGAGTGTAGGGTATAGAGTGTTGGGCATAGAGTGTAGGGTATAGAGTGTAGGGTATAGAGTGTAGAGTGTAGGGTATAGAGTGTATGGTATAGAGTGTAGGATATAGAGTGTAGGGTATAGAGTGTAGGGCAAAGAGTGTAGGGTATAGAGTGTAGGGTATAGAGTGTAGGGTATAGAGTGTAGGGTATAGAGTGTAGGGTATATTGTGTAGAGTGTAGGGTATAGAGTGTAGGGTATAGAGTGTAGGGCAAAGAGTGTAGGGTATAGAGTGTAGGGTATAGAGTGTAGGGTATAGAGTGTAGGGTATAGAGTGTAGGGTATATAGTGTAGAGTGTAGGGTATAGAGTGTAGGGTATAGAGTGTAGGGTATAGAGTGTAGGGTATATAGTGTAGAGTGTAGGGTATAGAGTGTAGGGTATAGAGTGTAGGGTATAGAGTGTAGGGTATAGAGTGCAGGGTATAGAGTGTAGAGTGTAGGGTATAGAGTGTAGAGTGTAGGGTATAGAGTGTAGGGTATAGAGTGTAGGGTATAGAGTGTAGAGTGTAGGGTATAGAGTGTAGGGTATAGAGTGTAGGGAGTAGAGTGTAGGGTATAGAGTGTAGGGTTCAGAGTGTAGGGTATAGAGTGTAGGGTATAGAGTGTATGGTATAGAGTGTAGGGTATAGAGTGTAGGGTATAGAGTGTAGGGTATAGAGTGTAGGGTATAGAGTGTAGAGTGTAGGGTATAGAGTGTAGGGTATAGAGTGTAGGGTAGAGAGTGTAGAGTGTAGGGTATAGAGTGTAGGGTATAGAGTGTAGGGTATAGAGTGTAGAGTGTCGGGATTAGAGTGTAGGGTATAGAGTGTAGGATGTAGAGTGTAGGGTATAGAGTGTAGAGTGTAGGGTATAGAGTGTATGGTATAGAGTGTAGGGTATAGAGTGTAGGGTGTAGAGTGTAGGGTATAGAGTGTAGGGTATAGAGTGTATGGTATAGAGTGTAGGGTATAGAGTGTAGGGTATAGAGTGTAGGGAATAGAGTGTAGAGTGTAAGGTATAGAGTGTAGAGTGTAGGGTATAGAGTGTAGGGTATAGACTGTAGGGTATAGAGTGTAGGGTATAGAGTGTAGGGTATAGATTGTAGAGTGTAGGCTATAGAGTGTAGGGTATAGAGTGTAGAGTGTAGGGTATAGAGTGTAGGGTATAGAGTGTAGGGTATAGAGTGTAGGGCATAGAGTGTAGGGTATAGAGTGTAGGGTATAGAGTGTAGAGTGTAGGGTATAGAGTGTAGGGTATAGAGTGTAGGGTATAGAGTGTAGAGTGTAGGGCATCGAGTGTAGAGTGTAGGGAATAGAGTGTAGGGCATAGAGTGTAGGGTATAGAGTGTAGAGTGTAGGGTATAGAGTGTAGAGTGTAGGGTATAGAGTGTAGGGTATAGAGTGTAGGGTAGAGAGTGTAGGGTAGAGAGTGTAGAGTGTAGGGTATAGAATGTAGGGTATAGAGTGTAGGGTATAGATTGTAGAGTGTAGGGATTATAGTGTAGTGTATAGAGTGTAGGGTGTAGAGTGTAGGGTATAGAGTGTAGAGTGTAGGGTATAGAGTGTATGGTATAGAGTGTAGGGTATAGAGTGTGGGGTGTAGAGTGTAGGGTATAGAGTGTAGTGTACAGAGTGTAGGGAATAGAGTGTAGAGTGTAAGGTATAGAGTGTAGAGTGTAGGGCATAGAGTGTAGAGTGTAGGGTATAGAGTGTAGGGTATAGAGTGTAGGGTATAGAGTGTAGGGTATAGAGTGTAGGGTATAGAGTGTAGAGTGTAGGGTATAGAGTGTAGAGTGTAGGGTATAGAGTGTAGAGTGTAGGGTATAGAGTGTAGGGTATAGAGTGTAGGGTATAGAGTGTAGGGTATAGAGTGTAGGGTATAGAGTGTAGAGTGTAGGGTATAGAGTGTAGAGTGTAGGGTATAGAGTGTAGGGTATAGTGTGCAGGGTATAGAGTGTAGGGTAGAGAGTGTAGAGTGTAGGGTATAGAGTGTAGGGTATAGAGTGTAGGGTATAGAGTGTAGAGTGTAGGGATTAGAGTGTAGGGTATAGAGTGTAGGGTATAGAGTGTAGGGTGTAGAGTGTAGGGTATAGAGTGTAGGGTATAGAGTGTAGGGTATAGAGTGTAGGGTATAGAGTGTAGGGAATAGAGTGTAGAGTGTAAGGTATAGAGTGTAGAGTGTAGGGTATAGAGTGTAAGGTATAGAGTGTAGAGTGTAGGGATTAGAGTGTAGGGTATAGAGTGTAGGGTGTAGAGTGTAGGGTATAGAGTGTAGAGTGTAGGGTATAGAGTGTATGGTATAGAGTGTAGGGTATAGAGTGTAGGGTGTAGAGTGTAGGGTATAGAGTGTAGGGTATAGAGTGTAGGGTATAGAGTGTAGGGAATAGAGTGTGGAGTGTAAGGTATAGAGTGTAGAGTGTAGGGTATAGAGTGTAGGGTATAGACTGTAGGGTATAGAGTGTAGGGTATAGAGTGTAGGGTATAGATTGTAGAGTGTAGGCTATAGAGTGTAGGGTATAGAGAGTAGAGTGTAGGGTATAGAGTGTAGGGTATAGAGTGTAGGGTATAGAGTGTAGGGTATAGAGTGTAGAGTGTAGGGTATAGTGTGTAGGGTATAGAGTGCAGGGTGTAGAGTGTAGGGGTATAGAGTGTAGGGTATAGAGTGTAGAGTGTAGGGTATAGAGTGTATGCTATAGAGTGTATGGTGTAGAGTGTATGGTATAGAGTGTAGGGTATAGAGTGTAGAGTGTATGGTATAGAGTGTAGGGTTTAGAGTGTAGGGTATAGAGTGTATGTTATAGAGTGTAGGGTATAGAGTGTAGGGTAGAGAGTGTAGAGTGTAGGGTATAGAGTGTAGGGTATAGAGTGTAGAGTGTAGGGATTAGAGTGTAGGGTATAGAGTGTATGCTATAGAGTGTATGGTGTAGAGTGTATGGTATAGAGTGTAGGGTATAGAGTGTAGAGTGTATGGTATAGAGTGTAGGGTGTAGAGTGTAGGGTATAGAGTGTATGCTATAGAGTGTATGGTGTAGAGTGTATGGTATAGAGTGTAGGGTATAGAGTGTAGAGTGTATGGTATAGAGTGTAGGGTGTAGAGTGTAGGGTATAGAGTGTATGTTATAGAGTGTAGGGTATAGAGTGTAGGGTATAGAGTGTAGAGTGTAGGGTATAGAGTGTAGAGTGTAGGGTATAGAGTGTAGGGTATAGAGTGTAGGGTATAGAGTGTAGGGTATAGAGTGTAGGGTATAGAGTGTAGAGTGTAGGGTATAGAGTGTAGAGTGTAGGGTATAGAGTGTAGGGTATAGTGTGCAGGGTATAGAGTGTAGGTTAGAGAGTGTAGTGTGTAGGGTATAGAGTGTAGGGTATAGAGTGTAGGGTATAGAGTGTAGAGTGTAGGGATTAGAGTGTAGGGTATAGAGTGTAGGGTATAGAGTGTAGGGTGTAGAGTGTAGGGTATAGAGTGTAGGGTATAGAGTGTAGGGTATAGAGTGTAGGGTATAGAGTGTAGGGAATAGAGTGTAGAGTGTAAGGTATAGAGTGTAGAGTGTAGGGTATAGAGTGTAAGGTATAGAGTGTAGAGTGTAGGGATTAGAGTGTAGGGTATAGAGTGTAGGGTGTAGAGTGTAGGGTATAGAGTGTAGAGTGTAGGGTATAGAGTGTATGGTATAGAGTGTAGGGTATAGAGTGTAGGGTGTAGAGTGTAGGGTATAGAGTGTAGGGTATAGAGTGTGAGGTATAGAGTGTAGGGAATAGAGTGTGGAGTGTAAGGTATAGAGTGTAGAGTGTAGGGTATAGAGTGTAGGGTATAGACTGTAGGGTATAGAGTGTAGGGTATAGAGTGTAGGGTATAGATTGTAGAGTGTAGGCTATAGAGTGTAGGGTATAGAGAGTAGAGTGTAGGGTATAGAGTGTAGGGTATAGAGTGTAGGGTATAGAGTGTAGGGTATAGAGTGTAGAGTGTAGGGTATAGTGTGTAGGGTATAGAGTGCAGGGTGTAGAGTGTAGAGTATAGAGTGTAGGGTATAGAGTGTAGAGTGTAGGGTATAGAGTGTATGCTATAGAGTGTATGGTGTAGAGTGTATGGTATAGAGTGTAGGGTATAGAGTGTAGAGTGTATGGTATAGAGTGTAGGGTGTAGAGTGTAGGGTATAGAGTGTATGTTATAGAGTGTAGGGTATAGAGTGTAGGGTAGAGAGTGTAGAGTGTAGGGTATAGAGTGTAGGGTATAGAGTGTAGGGTATAGAGTGTAGAGTGTAGGGATTAGAGTGTAGGGTATAGAGTGTAGTGTGTAGAGTGTAGGGTATAGAGTGTAGAGTGTAGGGTATAGAGTGTAGGGTATAGAGTGTAGGGTATAGAGTGTAGGGTATAGAGTGTAGAGTGTAGGGTATAGTGTGTAGGGTATAGAGTGCAGGGTGTAGAGTGTAGGGTATAGAGTGTAGGGTATAGAGTGTAGAGTGTAGGGTATAGAGTGTATGCTATAGAGTGTATGGTGTAGAGTGTATGGTATAGAGTGTAGGGTATAGAGTGTAGAGTGTATGGTATAGAGTGTAGGGTGTAGAGTGTAGGGTATAGAGTGTATGTTATAGAGTGTAGGGTATAGAGTGTAGGGTAGAGAGTGTAGAGTGTAGGGTATAGAGTGTAGGGTATAGAGTGTAGGGTATAGAGTGTAGAGTGTAGGGATTAGAGTGTAGGGTATAGAGTGTAGTGTGTAGAGTGTAGGGTATAGAGTGTAGAGTGTAGGGTATAGAGTGTATGGTATAGAGTGTAGGGTATAGAGTGTAGAGTGTAGGGTATAGAGTGTAGGGTATAGAGTGTAGGGTATAGAGTGTAGGGAATAGAGTGTAGAGTGTAAGGTATAGAGTGTAGAGTATAGGGTATAGAGTGTAGGGTATAGAGTGTAGAGTGTAGGGATTAGAGTGTAGGGTATAGAGTGTAGGGTGTAGAGTGTAGGGTATAGAGTGTAGAGTGTAGGGTATAGAGTGTATGGTATAGAGTGTAGGGTATAGAGTGTAGGGTGTAGAGTGTAGGGTATAGAGTGTAGGGTATAGAGTGTAGGGTATAGAGTGTAAGGTATAGAGTGTAGGGAATAGAGTGTAGAGTGTAAGGTATAGAGTGTAGAGTGTAGGGTATAGAGTGTAGGGTATAGACTGAAGGGTATAGAGTGTAGGGTATAGAGTGTAGGGTATAGAGTGTAGGGTATAGAGTGTAGGGTATAGAGTGTAGGGTATAGAGTGTAGGGTATAGAGTGTAGAGTGTAGGGTATAGTGTGTAGGGTATAGAGTGCAGGGTGTAGAGTGTAGGGTATAGAGTGTAGGGTATAGAATGTAGAGTGTAGGGTATAGAGTGTATGCTATAGAGTGTATGGTGTAGAGTGTATGGTATAGAGTGTAGGGTATAGAGTGTAGAGTGTAGGGTATAGAGTGTAGGGTATAGAGTGTATGTTATAGAGTGTAGGGTATAGAGTGTAGAGTGTAGGGTATAGAGTTTAGAGTGTAGGGTATAGAGTGTAGGGTATAGAGTGTAAGGTATAGAGTGTAGGGTGTAGAGTGTAGGGTATAGATTGTAGGGTATAGAGTGTAGGGTATAGAGTGTACGGTATAGAGTGTAGGGTATGGAGTGTATGGTCTAGAGTGTAGGGTATAGAGTGTAGAGTGTAGGGTATAGAGTGTAGGGTATAGAGTGTAGGGTATAGAGTGTAGGGTATAGAGTGTAGGGTATAGAGTGTAGAGTGCAGGGTATAGAGTTTAGAGTGTAGGGTATAGAGTGTAGGGTATAGAGTGTAAGGTATAGAGTGTAGGGTGTAGAGTGTAGGGTATAGAGTGTAGGGTATAGGGTGTAGGGTATAGAGTGTAGGGTATAGAGTGTAGGGTACAGAGTGTATGGTATAGAGTGTAGGGTATAGAGTGTAGGGTATAGAGTGTATGGTATAGAGTGTAGGGTATAGAGTGTAGGGTATAGAGTGTATGTTATAGAGTGTAGGGTATAGAGCGTAGAGTGTAGGGTATAGAGTGTAGAGTGTAGAGTGTAGGGTATAGAGTGTAGAGTGTAGGGTATAGAGTGTAGAGTGTAGGGTATAGAGTTTAGAGTGTAGGGTATAGAGTGTAGGGTATAGAGTGTAAGGTGTAGAGTGTAGGGTATAGAGTGTAGGGTATAGAGTGTAGGGTATAGAGTGTAGGGTATAGAGTGTAGGGTATAGAGTGTATGGTATAGAGTGTAGAGTGTAGGGTATAGAGTTTAGAGTGTAGGGTATAGAGTGTAAGGTATAGAGTGTAGGGTGTAGAGTGTAGGGTATAGAGTGTAGGGTATAGAGTGTATGGTATAGAGTGTACGGTATAGAGTGTAGGGTATAGAGTGTATGGTATAGAGTGTAGGGTATAGAGTGTAGGGTATAGAGTGTAGGGTATAGAGTGTATGGTATAGATTGTAGGGTATAGAGTGTAGGGTGTAGAGTGTATGTTATAGAGTGTAGGGTATAGAGTGTAGGGTATAGAGTTTAGAGTGTAGGGTATAGAGAGTAGGGTATAGAGTGTAAGGTATAGAGTGTAGGGTGTAGAGTGTAGGGTATAGAGTGTAGGGCATAGGGTGTAGGGTATAGAGTGTAGGGTATAGAGTGTAGAGTGTAGGGTATAGAGTGTAGGGTATAGAGTGTAGGGTATAGAGTGTAGAGTGTAGGGTATAGAGTGTAGGGTATTGAGTGTAGGGTATAGAGTGTAGGGTATAGAGTGTAGGGTATAGAGTGTAGAGTTTAGGGTATAGAGTGTAGAGTGTAGGGTATAGAGTGTAGGGTATAGAGTGTAGGGTATAGAGTGTAGGGTAGAGAGTGTAGAGTGTAGGATATAGAGTGTAGGGTATAGAGTGTAGGGTATAGAGTGTAGAGTGTAGGGATTAAAGTGTAGGGTATAGAGTGTAGGGTGTAGAGTGTAGGGTATAGAGTGTAGAGTGTAGGGTATAGAGTGTATGATATAGAGTGTAGGGTATAGAGTGTAGGGTGTAGAGTGTAGGGTATAGAGTGTTGGGCATAGAGTGTAGGGTATAGAGTGTAGGGTATAGAGTGTAGAGTGTAGGGTATAGAGTGTATGGTATAGAGTGTAGGGTATAGAGTGTAGGGTATAGAGTGTAGGGCAAAGAGTGTAGGGTATAGAGTGTAGGGTATAGAGTGTAGGGTATAGAGTGTAGGGTATAGAGTATAGGGTATATAGTGTAGAGTGTAGGGTATAGAGTGTAGGGTATAGAGTGTAGGGCAAAGAGTGTAGGGTATAGAGTGTAGGGTATAGAGTGTAGGGTATAGAGTGTAGGGTATAGAGTGTAGGGTATATAGTGTAGAGTGTAGGGTATAGAGTGTAGGGTATAGCGTGTAGGGTATAGAGTGTAGGGTATATAGTGTAGAGTGTAGGGTATAGAGTGTAGGGTATAGAGTGTAGGGTATAGAGTGTAGGGTATAGAGTGCAGGGTATAGAGTGTAGAGTGTAGGGTATAGAGTGTAGAGTGTAGGGTATAGAGTGTAGGGTATAGAGTGTAGGGTATAGAGTGTAGGGTATAGAGTGTAGAGTGTAGGGTATAGAGTGTAGGGTATAGAGTGTAGGGAGTAGAGTGTAGGGTATAGAGTGTAGGGTTCAGAGTGTAGAGTATAGAGTGTAGGGTATAGAGTGTATGGTATAGAGTGTAGGGTATAGAGTGTAGGGTATAGAGTGTAGGGTATAGAGTGTAGAGTGTAGGGTATAGAGTGTAGGGTATAGAGTGTAGGGTAGAGAGTGTAGAGTGTAGGGTATAGAGTGTAGGGTATAGAGTGTAGGGTATAGAGTGTAGAGTGTCGGGATTAGAGTGTAGGGTATAGAGTGTAGGATGTAGAGTGTAGGGTATAGAGTGTAGAGTGTAGGGTATAGAGTGTATGGTATAGAGTGTAGGGTATAGAGTGTAGGGTGTAGAGTGTAGGGTATAGAGTGTAGGGTATAGAGTGTAGGGTATAGAGTGTAGGGTATAGAGTGTAGGGTATAGAGTGTAGGGAATAGAGTGTAGAGTGTAAGGTATAGAGTGTAGAGTGTAGGGTATAGAGTGTAGGGTATAGACTGTAGGGTATAGAGTGTAGGGTATAGAGTGTAGGGTATAGATTGTAGAGTGTAGGCTATATAGTGTAGGGTATAGAGTGTAGAGTGTAGGGTATAGAGTGTAGGGTATAGAGTGTAGGGTATAGAGTGTAGGGTATAGAGTGTAGGGCATAGAGTGTAGGGTATAGAGTGTAGGGTATAGAGTGTAGAGTGTAGGGTATAGAGTGTAGGGTATAGAGTGTAGGGTATAGAGTGTAGAGTGTAGGGCATCGAGTGTAGAGTGTAGGGTATAGAGTGTAGGGCATAGAGTGTAGGGTATAGAGTGTAGAGTGTAGGGTATAGAGTGTAGAGTGTAGGGTATAGAGTGTAGGGTATAGAGTGTAGGGTAGAGAGTGTAGGGTAGAGAGTGTAGAGTGTAGGGTATAGAGTGTAGGGTATAGAGTGTAGGGTATAGATTGTAGAGTGTAGGGATTATAGTGTAGTGTATAGAGTGTAGGGTGTAGAGTGTAGGGTATAGAGTGTAGAGTGTAGGGTATAGAGTGTATGGTATAGAGTGTAGGGTATAGAGTGTGGGGTGTAGAGTGTAGGGTATAGAGTGTAGGGTACAGAGTGTAGGGAATAGAGTGTAGAGTGTAAGGTATAGAGTGTAGAGTGTAGGGCATAGAGTGTAGAGTGTAGGGTATAGAGTGTAGGGTATAGAGTGTAGGGTATAGAGTGTAGGGTATAGAGTGTAGGGTATAGAGTGTAGAGTGTAGGGTATAGAGTGTAGAGTGTAGGGTGTAGAGTGTAGGGTATAGAGTGTAGGGTATAGAGTGTAGGGTATAGAGTGTAGGGTATAGAGTGTAGGGTATAGAGTGTAGAGTGTAGGGTATAGAGTGTAGAGTGTAGGGTATAGAGTGTAGGGTATAGTGTGCAGGGTATAGAGTGTAGGGTAGAGAGTGTAGAGTGTAGGGTATAGAGTGTAGGGTATAGAGTGTAGGGTATAGAGTGTAGAGTGTAGGGATTAGAGTGTAGGGTATAGAGTGTAGGGTATAGAGTGTATGGTATAGAGTGTAGGGTATAGAGTGTAGGGTATAGAGTGTAGGGCAAAGAGTGTAGGGTATAGAGTGTAGGGTATAGAGTGTAGGGTATAGAGTGTAGGGTATAGAGTGTAGGGTATATAGTGTAGAGTGTAGGGTATAGAGTGTAGGGTATAGAGTGTAGGGCAAAGAGTGTAGGGTATAGAGTGTAGGGTATAGAGTGTAGGGTATAGAGTGTAGGGTATAGAGTGTAGGGTATATAGTGTAGAGTGTAGGGTATAGAGTGTAGGGTATAGCGTGTAGGGTATAGAGTGTAGGGTATATAGTGTAGAGTGTAGGGTATAGAGTGTAGGGTATAGAGTGTAGGGTATAGAGTGTAGGGTATAGAGTGCAGGGTATAGAGTGTAGAGTGTAGGGTATAGAGTGTAGAGTGTAGGGTATAGAGTGTAGGGTATAGAGTGTAGGGTATAGAGTGTAGGGTATAGAGTGTAGAGTGTAGGGTATAGAGTGTAGGGTATAGAGTGTAGGGAGTAGAGTGTAGGGTATAGAGTGTAGGGTTCAGAGTGTAGAGTATAGAGTGTAGGGTATAGAGTGTATGGTATAGAGTGTAGGGTATAGAGTGTAGGGTATAGAGTGTAGGGTATAGAGTGTAGAGTGTAGGGTATAGAGTGTAGGGTATAGAGTGTAGGGTAGAGAGTGTAGAGTGTAGGGTATAGAGTGTAGGGTATAGAGTGTAGGGTATAGAGTGTAGAGTGTCGGGATTAGAGTGTAGGGTATAGAGTGTAGGATGTAGAGTGTAGGGTATAGAGTGTAGAGTGTAGGGTATAGAGTGTATGGTATAGAGTGTAGGGTATAGAGTGTAGGGTGTAGAGTGTAGGGTATAGAGTGTAGGGTATAGAGTGTAGGGTATAGAGTGTAGGGTATAGAGTGTAGGGTATAGAGTGTAGGGAATAGAGTGTAGAGTGTAAGGTATAGAGTGTAGAGTGTAGGGTATAGAGTGTAGGGTATAGACTGTAGGGTATAGAGTGTAGGGTATAGAGTGTAGGGTATAGAGTGTAGAGTGTAGGGTATAGAGTGTAGGGTATAGAGTGTAGGGTATAGAGTGTAGGGTATAGAGTGTAGAGTGTAGGGTATAGAGTGTAGGGTATAGAGTGTAGGGAGTAGAGTGTAGGGTATAGAGTGTAGGGTTCAGAGTGTAGAGTATAGAGTGTAGGGTATAGAGTGTATGGTATAGAGTGTAGGGTATAGAGTGTAGGGTATAGAGTGTAGGGTATAGAGTGTAGAGTGTAGGGTATAGAGTGTAGGGTATAGAGTGTAGGGTAGAGAGTGTAGAGTGTAGGGTATAGAGTGTAGGGTATAGAGTGTAGGGTATAGAGTGTAGAGTGTCGGGATTAGAGTGTAGGGTATAGAGTGTAGGATGTAGAGTGTAGGGTATAGAGTGTAGAGTGTAGGGTATAGAGTGTATGGTATAGAGTGTAGGGTATAGAGTGTAGGGTGTAGAGTGTAGGGTATAGAGTGTAGGGTATAGAGTGTAGGGTATAGAGTGTAGGGTATAGAGTGTCGGGTATAGAGTGTAGGGAATAGAGTGTAGAGTGTAAGGTATAGAGTGTAGAGTGTAGGGTATAGAGTGTAGGGTATAGACTGTAGGGTATAGAGTGTAGGGTATAGAGTGTAGGGTATAGATTGTAGAGTGTAGGCTATATAGTGTAGGGTATAGAGTGTAGAGTGTAGGGTATAGAGTGTAGGGTATAGAGTGTAGGGTATAGAGTGTAGGGTATAGAGTGTAGGGCATAGAGTGTAGGGTATAGAGTGTAGGGTATAGAGTGTAGAGTGTAGGGTATAGAGTGTAGGGTATAGAGTGTAGGGTATAGAGTGTAGAGTGTAGGGCATCGAGTGTAGAGTGTAGGGTATAGAGTGTAGGGCATAGAGTGTAGGGTATAGAGTGTAGAGTGTAGGGTATAGAGTGTAGAGTGTAGGGTATAGAGTGTAGGGTATAGAGTGTAGGGTAGAGAGTGTAGGGTAGAGAGTGTAGAGTGTAGGGTATAGAGTGTAGGGTATAGAGTGTAGGGTATAGATTGTAGAGTGTAGGGATTATAGTGTAGTGTATAGAGTGTAGGGTGTAGAGTGTAGGGTATAGAGTGTAGAGTGTAGGGTATAGAGTGTATGGTATAGAGTGTAGGGTATAGAGTGTGGGGTGTAGAGTGTAGGGTATAGAGTGTAGGGTACAGAGTGTAGGGAATAGAGTGTAGAGTGTAAGGTATAGAGTGTAGAGTGTAGGGCATAGAGTGTAGAGTGTAGGGTATAGAGTGTAGGGTATAGAGTGTAGGGTATAGAGTGTAGGGTATAGAGTGTAGGGTATAGAGTGTAGAGTGTAGGGTATAGAGTGTAGAGTGTAGGGTGTAGAGTGTAGGGTATAGAGTGTAGGGTATAGAGTGTAGGGTATAGAGTGTAGGGTATAGAGTGTAGGGTATAGAGTGTAGAGTGTAGGGTATAGAGTGTAGAGTGTAGGGTATAGAGTGTAGGGTATAGTGTGCAGGGTATAGAGTGTAGGGTAGAGAGTGTAGAGTGTAGGGTATAGAGTGTAGGGTATAGAGTGTAGGGTATAGAGTGTAGAGTGTAGGGATTAGAGTGTAGGGTATAGAGTGTAGGGTATAGAGTGTATGGTATAGAGTGTAGGGTATAGAGTGTAGGGTATAGAGTGTAGGGCAAAGAGTGTAGGGTATAGAGTGTAGGGTATAGAGTGTAGGGTATAGAGTGTAGGGTATAGAGTGTAGGGTATATAGTGTAGAGTGTAGGGTATAGAGTGTAGGGTATAGAGTGTAGGGCAAAGAGTGTAGGGTATAGAGTGTAGGGTATAGAGTGTAGGGTATAGAGTGTAGGGTATAGAGTGTAGGGTATATAGTGTAGAGTGTAGGGTATAGAGTGTAGGGTATAGCGTGTAGGGTATAGAGTGTAGGGTATATAGTGTAGAGTGTAGGGTATAGAGTGTAGGGTATAGAGTGTAGGGTATAGAGTGTAGGGTATAGAGTGCAGGGTATAGAGTGTAGAGTGTAGGGTATAGAGTGTAGAGTGTAGGGTATAGAGTGTAGGGTATAGAGTGTAGGGTATAGAGTGTAGGGTATAGAGTGTAGAGTGTAGGGTATAGAGTGTAGGGTATAGAGTGTAGGGAGTAGAGTGTAGGTTATAGAGTGTAGGGTTCAGAGTGTAGAGTATAGAGTGTAGGGTATAGAGTGTATGGTATAGAGTGTAGGGTATAGAGTGTAGGGTATAGAGTGTAGGGTATAGAGTGTAGAGTGTAGGGTATAGAGTGTAGGGTATAGAGTGTAGGGTAGAGAGTGTAGAGTGTAGGGTATAGAGTGTAGGGTATAGAGTGTAGGGTATAGAGTGTAGAGTGTCGGGATTAGAGTGTAGGGTATAGAGTGTAGGATGTAGAGTGTAGGGTATAGAGTGTAGAGTGTAGGGTATAGAGTGTATGGTATAGAGTGTAGGGTATAGAGTGTAGGGTGTAGAGTGTAGGGTATAGAGTGTAGGGTATAGAGTGTAGGGTATAGAGTGTAGGGTATAGAGTGTAGGGTATAGAGTGTAGGAAATAGAGTGTAGGGTATAGAGTGTAGAGTGTAGGGCATCGAGTGTAGAGTGTAGGGTATAGAGTGTAGGGCATAGAGTGTAGGGTATAGAGTGTAGAGTGTAGGGTATAGAGTGTAGAGTGTAGGGTATAGAGTGTAGGGTATAGAGTGTAGGGTAGAGAGTGTAGGGTAGAGAGTGTAGAGTGTAGGGTATAGAGTGTAGGGTATAGAGTGTAGGGTATAGATTGTAGAGTGTAGGGATTATAGTGTAGTGTATAGAGTGTAGGGTGTAGAGTGTAGGGTATAGAGTGTAGAGTGTAGGGTATAGAGTGTATGGTATGGAGTGTAGGGTATAGAGTGTGGGGTGTAGAGTGTAGGGTACAGAGTGTAGGGAATAGAGTGTAGAGTGTAAGGTATAGAGTGTAGAGTGTAGGGCATAGAGTGTAGAGTGTAGGGTATAGAGTGTAGGGTATAGAGTGTAGGGTATAGAGTGTAGGGTATAGAGTGTAGGGTATAGAGTGTAGAGTGTAGGGTATAGAGTGTAGAGTGTAGGGTGTAGAGTGTAGGGTATAGAGTGTAGGGTATAGAGTGTAGGGTATAGAGTGTAGGGTATAGAGTGTAGGGTATAGAGTGTAGAGTGTAGGGTATAGAGTGTAGAGTGTAGGGTATAGAGTGTAGGGTATAGTGTGCAGGGTATAGAGTGTAGGGTAGAGAGTGTAGAGTGTAGGGTATAGAGTGTAGGGTATAGAGTGTAGGGTATAGAGTGTAGAGTGTAGGGATTAGAGTGTAGGGTATAGAGTGTAGGGTATAGAGTGTATGGTATAGAGTGTAGGGTTTAGAGTGTAGAGTGTAGGGTATAGAGTGTAGAGTGTAGGGTATAGAGTGTAGAGTGTAGGGTATAGAGTGTAGGGTATAGAGTGTAGGGTATAGAGTGTAGGGTATAGAGTGTAGAGTGTAGGGTATAGAGTGTAGAGTGTAGGGTATAGAGTGTAGGGTATAGAGTGTAGGGTATAGAGTGTAGGGTATAGAGTGTAGAGTGTAGGGTATAGAGTGTAGAGTGTAGGGTATAGAGTGTAGGGTATAGTGTGCAGGGTATAGAGTGTAGGGTAGAGAGTGTAGAGTGTAGGGTATAGAGTGTAGGGTATAGAGTGTAGGGTATAGAGTGTAGAGTGTAGGGATTAGAGTGTAGGGTATAGAGTGTAGGGTGTAGAGTGTAGGGTATAGAGTGTAGAGTGTAGGGTATAGAGTGTATGGTATAGAGTGTAGGGTATAGAGTGTAGGGTGTAGAGTGTAGGGTATAGAGTGTAGGGTATAGAGTGTAGGGTATAGAGTGTAAGGTATAGAGTGTAGGGAATAGAGTGTAGAGTGTAAGGTATAGAGTGTAGAGTGTAGGGTATAGAGTGTAGGGTATAGAGTGTAGAGTGTAGGGTATAGAGTGTAGGGTGTAGAGTGTAGGGTGTAGAGTGTAGGGTATAGAGTGTATGGTATAGAGTGTAGGGTATAGAGTGTAGGGTGTAGAGTGTAGGGTATAGAGTGTAGGGTATAGAGTGTAGGGTATAGAGTGTAGGGTATAGAGTGTAGGGAATAGAGTGTAGAGTGTAAGGTATAGAGTGTAGAGTGTAGGGTATAGAGTGTAGGGTATAGACTGTAGGGTATAGAGTGTAGGGTATAGAGTGTAGGGTATAGATTGTAGAGTGTAGGCTATAGAGTGTAGGGTATAGAGTGTAGATTGTAGGGTATAGAGTGTAGGGTATAGAGTGTAGGGTATAGAGTGTAGGGTATAGAGTGTAGAGTGTAGGGTATAGTGTGTAGGGTATAGGGTGCAGGGTGTAGAGTGTAGGGTATAGAGTGTAGGGTATAGAGTGTAGAGTGTAGGGTATAGAGTGTATGCTATAGAGTGTATGGTGTAGAGTGTAGGGATTAGAGTGTAGGGTATAGAGTGTAGGGTATAGAGTGTAGGGTATAGAGTGTAGGGTATAGAGTGTAGGGCATAGATTGTAGGGTATAGAGTGTAGGGTATAGAGTGTAGAGTGTAGGGTATAGAGTGTAGGGTATAGAGTGTAGGGTATAGAGTGTAGAGTGTAGGGCATCGAGTGTAGAGTGTAGGGTATAGAGTGTAGGGCATAGAGTGTAGGGTATAGAGTGTAGAGTGTAGGGTATAGAGTGTAGAGTGTAGGGTATAGAGTGTAGGGTATAGAGTGTAGGGTAGAGAGTGTAGGGTAGAGAGTGTAGAGTGTAGGGTATAGAGTGTAGGGTATAGAGTGTAGGGTATAGATTGTAGAGTGTAGGGATTATAGTGTAGTGTATAGAGTGTAGGGTGTAGAGTGTATGGTATAGAGTGTAGAGTGTAGGGTATAGAGTGTATGGTATAGAGTGTAGGGTATAGAGTGTGGGGTGTAGAGTGTAGGGTATAGAGTGTAGGGTACAGAGTGTAGGGAATAGAGTGTAGAGTGTAAGGTATAGAGTGTAGAGTGTAGGGCATAGAGTGTAGAGTGTAGGGTATAGAGTGTAGGGTATAGAGTGTAGGGTATAGAGTGTAGGGTATAGAGTGTAGGGTATAGAGTGTAGAGTGTAGGGTATAGAGTGTAGAGTGTAGGGTATAGAGTGTAGAGTGTAGGGTATAGAGTGTAGGGTATAGAGTGTAGGGTATAGAGTGTAGGGTATAGAGTGTATGGTATAGAGTGTAGAGTGTAGGGTATAGAGTGTAGAGTGTAGGGTATAGAGTGTAGGGTATAGTGTGCAGGGTATAGAGTGTAGGGTAGAGAGTGTAGAGTGTAGGGTATAGAGTGTAGGGTATAGAGTGTAGGGTATAGAGTGTAGAGTGTAGGGATTAGAGTGTAGGGTATAGAGTGTAGGGTATAGAGTGTAGGGTATAGAGTGTAGGGTTTAGAGTGTAGAGTGTAGGGTATAGAGTGTAGAGTGTAGGGTATAGAGTGTAGAGTGTAGGGTATAGAGTGTAGGGTATAGAGTGTAGGGTATAGAGTGTAGGGTATAGAGTGTAGAGTGTAGGGTATAGAGTGTAGAGTGTAGAGTATAGAGTGTAGGGTATAGAGTGTAGGGTATAGAGTGTAGGGTTTAGAGTGTAGAGTGTAGGGTATAGAGTGTAGAGTGTAGGGTATAGAGTGTAGGGTATAGTGTGCAGGGTATAGAGTGTAGGGTAGAGAGTGTAGAGTGTAGGGTATAGAGTGTAGGGTATAGAGTGTAGGGTATAGAGTGTAGAGTGTAGGGATTAGAGTGTAGGGTATAGAGTGTAGGGTGTAGAGTGTAGGGTATAGAGTGTAGAGTGTAGGGTATAGAGTGTATGGTATAGAGTGTAGGGTATAGAGTGTAGGGTGTAGAGTGTAGGGTATAGAGTGTAGGGTATAGAGTGTAGGGTATAGAGTGTAAGGTATAGAGTGTAGGGAATAGAGTGTAGAGTGTAAGATATAGAGTGTAGAGTGTAGGGTATAGAGTGTAGGGTATAGAGTGTAGAGTGTAGGGTATAGAGTGTAGGGTGTAGAGTGTAGGGTGTAGAGTGTAGGGTATAGAGTGTATGGTATAGAGTGTAGGGTATAGAGTGTAGGGTGTAGAGTGTAGGGTATAGAGTGTAGGGTATAGAGTGTAGGGTATAGAGTGTAGGGTATAGAGTGTAGGGAATAGAGTGTAGAGTGTAAGGTATAGAGTGTAGAGTGTAGGGTATAGAGTGTAGGGTATAGACTGTAGGGTATAGAGTGTAGGGTATAGAGTGTAGGGTATAGATTGTAGAGTGTAGGCTATAGAGTGTAGGGTATAGAGTGTAGATTGTAGGGTATAGAGTGTAGGGTATAGAGTGTAGGGTATAGAGTGTAGGGTATAGAGTGTAGAGTGTAGGGTATAGTGTGTAGGGTATAGAGTGCAGGGTGTAGAGTGTAGGGTATAGAGTGTAGGGTATAGAGTGTAGAGTGTAGGGTATAGAGTGTATGCTATAGAGTGTATGGTGTAGAGTGTAGGGATTAGAGTGTAGGGTATAGAGTGTAGGGTATAGAGTGTAGGGTATAGAGTGTAGAGTGTAGGGTATAGAGTGTAGGGTATAGAGTGTAGGGTATAGAGTGTAGGGCATAGAGTGTAGGGTATAGAGTGTAGGGTATAGAGTGTAGAGTGTAGGGTATAGAGTGTAGGGTATAGAGTGTAGGGTATAGAGTGTAGAGTGTAGGGTATAGAGTGTAGGGTATAGAGTGTAGGGTATAGAGTGTAGATTATAGAGTGTAGGGTATAGAGTGTAGGGTATAGAGTGTAGGGTATAGAGTGTAGGGTATAGAGTGCAGAGTGTAGGGTATAGAGTGTAGGGTATAGAGTGTAGGGTATAGAGTGTAGGGTATAGAGTGTAGAGTGTAGGGTATAGAGTGTAGGGTATAGAGTGTAGGGTATAGAGTGTAGAGTGTAGGGTATAGAGTGTAGGGTATAGAGTGTAGGGTATAGAGTGTAGTGCATAGAGTGTAGGGTATAGAGTGTAGGGTATAGAGTGTAGAGTGTAGGGTATAGAGTGTAGGGTATAGAGTGTAGGGTATAGAGTGTAGAGTGTAGGGTATAGAGTGTAGAGTGTACGGTATAGAGTGTAGGGTAGAGAGTGTAGGGTAGAGAGTGTAGGGTAGAGAGTGTAGAGTGTAGGGTATAGAGTGTAGGGTATAGAGTGTAGGGTATAGAGTGTAGAGTGTAGGGATTAGAGTGTAGGGTATAGCGTGTAGGGTGTAGAGTGTAGGGCATAGAGTGTAGAGTGTAGGGTATAGAGTGTATGGTATAGAGTGTAGGGTATAGAGTGTAGGGTGTAGAGTGTAGGGTATAGAGTGTAGGGTATAGAGTGTAGGGTATAGAGTGTAGGGAATAGAGTGTAGAGTGTAGGGTATAGAGTGTAGGGTATAGAGTGTAGGGTATAGAGTGTAGAGTGTAGGGTATAGAGTGTAGGGTATAGAGTGTAGGGTATAGAGTGTAGGGCATATAGTGTAGGGTATAGAGTGTAGGATATAGAGTGTAGAGTGTAGGGTATAGAGTGTAGGGTATAGAGTGTAGGGTATAGAGTGCAGAGTGTAGGGTATAGAGTGTAGGGTATAGACTGTAGGGTATAGAGTGTAGAGTATAGGGTATAGAGTGTAGGGTATAGAGTGTAGGGTATAGAGTGTAGGGTATAGAGTGTAGGGCATAGAGTGTAGGGTATAGAGTGTAGGGTATAGAGTGTATGGTATAGAGTGTAGAGTGTAGGGTATAGAGTTTAGAGTGTAGGGTATAGAGTGTAAGGTATAGAGTGTAGGGTGTAGAGTGTAGGGTATAGAGTGTAGGGTATAGAGTGTATGGTATAGAGTGTACGGTATAGAGTGTAGGGTATAGAGTGTATGGTATAGAGTGTAGGGTATAGAGTGTAGGGTATAGAGTGTAGGGTATAGAGTGTATGGTATAGATTGTAGGGTATAGAGTGTAGGGTGTAGAGTGTATGTTATAGAGTGTAGGGTATAGAGTGTAGGGTATAGAGTTTAGAGTGTAGGGTATAGAGAGTAGGGTATAGAGTGTAAGGTATAGAGTGTAGGGTGTAGAGTGTAGGGTATAGAGTGTAGGGCATAGGGTGTAGGGTATAGAGTGTAGGGTATAGAGTGTAGAGTGTAGGGTATAGAGTGTAGGGTATAGAGTGTAGGGTATAGAGTGTAGAGTGTAGGGTATAGAGTGTAGGGTATTGAGTGTAGGGTATAGAGTGTAGGGTATAGAGTGTAGGGTATAGAGTGTAGAGTTTAGGGTATAGAGTGTAGAGTGTAGGGTATAGAGTGTAGGGTATAGAGTGTAGGGTAGAGAGTGTAGAGTGTAGGATATAGAGTGTAGGGTATAGAGTGTAGGGTATAGAGTGTAGAGTGTAGGGATTAAAGTGTAGGGTATAGAGTGTAGGGTGTAGAGTGTAGGGTATAGAGTGTAGAGTGTAGGCTATAGAGTGTATGATATAGAGTGTAGGGTATAGAGTGTAGGGTGTAGAGTGTAGGGTATAGAGTGTTGGGCATAGAGTGTAGGGTATAGAGTGTAGTGTATAGAGTGTAGAGTGTAGGGTATAGAGTGTATGGTATAGAGTGTAGGGTATAGAGTGTAGGGTATAGAGTGTAGGGCAAAGAGTGTAGGGTATAGAGTGTAGGGTATAGAGTGTAGGGTATAGAGTGTAGGGTATAGAGTGTAGGGTATATAGTGTAGAGTGTAGGGTATAGAGTGTAGGGTATAGAGTGTAGGGCAAAGAGTGTAGGGTATAGAGTGTAGGGTATAGAGTGTAGGGTATAGAGTGTAGGGTATAGAGTGTAGGGTATATAGTGTAGAGTGTAGGGTATAGAGTGTAGGGTATAGAGTGTAGGGTATAGAGTGTAGGGTATAGAGTGTAGGGTATATAGTGTAGAGTGTAGGGTATAGAGTGTAGGGTATAGAGTGTAGGGTATATAGTGTAGGGTATAGAGTGCAGGGTATAGAGTGTAGAGTGTAGGGTATAGAGTGTAGAGTGTAGGGTATAGAGTGCAGGGTATAGAGTGTAGGGTATAGAGTGTAGGGTATAGAGTGTAGAGTGTAGGGTATAGAGTGTAGGGTATAGAGTGTAGGGTAGAGAGTGTAGAGTGTAGGGTATAGAGTGTAGGGTATAGAGTGTAGGGTATAGAGTGTAGGGTATAGAGTGTAGAGTGTCGGGATTAGAGTGTAGGGTATAGAGTGTAGGATGTAGAGTGTAGGGTATAGAGTGTAGAGTGTAGGGTATAGAGTGTATGGTATAGAGTGTAGGGTATAGAGTGTAGGGTGTAGAGTGTAGGGTATAGAGTGTAGGGTATAGAGTGTAGGGTATAGAGTGTAGGGTATAGAGTGTAGGGAATAGAGTGTAGAGTGTAAGGTATAGAGTGTAGAGTGTAGGGTATAGAGTGTAGGGTATAGACTGTAGGGTATAGATTGTAGAGTGTAGGCTATAGAGTGTAGGGTATAGAGTGTAGAGTGTAGGGTATAGAGTATAGGGTATAGAGTGTAGGGTGTAGAGTGTAGGGTATAGAGTGTAGGGCATAGAGTGTAGGGTATAGAGTGTAGGGTATAGAGTGTAGAGTGTAGGGTATAGAGTGTAGGGTATAGAGTGTAGGGTATAGAGTGTAGAGTGTAGGGCATCGAGTGTAGAGTGTAGGGTATAGAGTGTAGGGCATAGAGTGTAGGGTATAGAGTGTAGAGTGTAGGGTATAGAGTGTAGAGTGTAGGGTATAGAGTGTAGGGTATAGAGTGTAGGGTAGAGAGTGTAGGGTAGAGAGTGTAGAGTGTAGGGTATATAGTGTAGGGTATAGAGTGTAGGGTATAGATTGTAGAGTGTAGGGATTATAGTGTAGTGTATAGAGTGTAGGGTGTAGAGTGTAGGGTATAGAGTGTAGAGTGTAGGGTATAGAGTGTATGGTATAGAGTGTAGGGTATAGAGTGTGGGGTGTAGAGTTTAGGGTATAGAGTGTAGGGTACAGAGTGTAGGGAATAGAGTGTAGAGTGTAAGGTATAGAGTGTAGAGTGTAGGGCATAGAGTGTAGAGTGTAGGGTATAGAGTGTAGGGTATAGAGTGTAGGGTATAGAGTGTAGGGTATAGAGTGTAGGGTATAGAGTGTAGAGTGTAGGGTATAGAGTGTAGAGTGTAGGGTATAGAGTGTAGAGTGTAGGGTATAGAGTGTAGGGTATAGAGTGTAGGGTATAGAGTGTAGGGTATAGAGTGTAGAGTGTAGGGTATAGCGTGTAGAGTGTAGGGTATAGAGTGTAGGGTATAGTGTGCAGGGTATAGAGTGTAGGGTAGAGAGTGTAGAGTGTAGGGTATAGAGTGTAGGGTATAGAGTGTAGGGTATAGAGTGTAGAGTGTAGGGATTAGAGTGTAGGGTATAGAGTGTAGGGTATAGAGTGTAGGGTATAGAGTGTAGGGTATAGAGTGTAGAGTGTAGGGTATAGAGTGTAGAGTGTAGGGTATAGAGTGTAGAGTGTAGGGTATAGAGTGTAGAGTGTAGGGTATAGAGTGTAGAGTGTAGGGTATAGAGTGTAGGGTATAGAGTGTAGGGTATAGAGTGTAGGGTATAGAGTGTAGAGTGTAGGGTATAGAGTGTAGAGTGTAGGGTATAGAGTGTAGGGTATAGTGTGCAGGGTATAGAGTGTAGGGTAGAGAGTGTAGAGTGTAGGGTATAGAGTGTAGGGTATAGAGTGTAGGGTATAGAGTGTAGAGTGTAGGGATTAGAGTGTAGGGTATAGAGTGTAGGGTGTAGAGTGTAGGGTATAGAGTGTAGAGTGTAGGGTATAGAGTGTATGGTATAGAGTGTAGGGTATAGAGTGTAGGGTGTAGAGTGTAGGGTATAGAGTGTAGGGTATAGAGTGTAGGGTATAGAGTGTAAGGTATAGAGTGTAGGGAATAGAGTGTAGAGTGTAAGGTATAGAGTGTAGAGTGTAGGGTATAGAGTGTAGGGTATAGAGTGTAGAGTGTAGGGATTAGAGTGTAGGGTATAGCGTGTAGGGTGTAGAGTGTAGGGCATAGAGTGTAGAGTGTAGGGTATAGAGTGTATGGTATAGAGTGTAGTTTATAGAGTGTAGGGTGTAGAGTGTAGGGTATAGAGTGTAGGGTATAGAGTGTAGGGTATAGAGTGTAGGGAATAGAGTGTAGAGTGTAGGGTATAGAGTGTAGGGTATAGAGTGTAGGGTATAGAGTGTAGAGTGTAGGGTATAGAGTGTAGGGTATAGAGTGTAGGGTATAGAGTGTAGGGCATAGAGTGTAGGGTATAGAGTGTAGGATATAGAGTGTAGAGTGTAGGGTATAGAGTGTAGGGTATAGAGTGTAGGGTATAGAGTGCAGAGTGTAGGGTATAGAGTGTAGGGTATAGACTGTAGGGTATAGAGTGTAGAGTATAGGGTATAGAGTGTAGGGTATAGAGTGTAGGGTATAGAGTGTAGGGTATAGAGTGTAGGGTATAGAGTGTAGGGCATAGAGTGTAGGGTATAGAGTGTAGGGTATAGAGTGTAGAGTGTAGGGTATAGAGTGTAGGGTATAGAGTGTAGGGTATATAGTGTAGAGTGTAGGGTATAGAGTGTAGGGTATAGAGTGTAGGGTATAGAGTGTAGAGTGTAGGGTATAGAGTGTAGGGTATAGAGTGTAGGGTATAGAGTGTAGGGCATAGAGTGTAGGGTATAGAGTGTAGGGTATAGAGTGTAGAGTGTAGGGTATAGAGTGTAGGGTATAGAGTGTAGGGTATAGAGTGTAGAGTGTAGGGCATAGAGTGTAGAGTGTAGGGTATAGAGTGTAGGGTATAGAGTGTAGGGTATAGAGTGTAGAGTGTAGGGTATAGAGTGTAGAGTGTAGGGTATAGAGTGTAGGGTATAGAGTGTAGGGTAGAGAGTGTGGGGTGTAGAGTGTAGGGTATAGAGTGTAGGGTATAGAGTGTAGGGAATAGAGTGTAGAGTGTAAGGTATAGAGTGTAGAGTGTAGGGCATAGAGTGTAGAGTGTAGGGTATAGAGTGTAGGGTATAGAGTGTAGGGTATAGAGTGTAGGGTATAGAGTGTAGAGTGTAGGGTATAGAGTGTAGAGTGTATGGTATAGAGTGTAGGGTATAGAGTGTAGGGTATAGAGTGTGGGGTAGAGAGTGTAGAGTGTAGGGTATAGAGTGTAGGGTATAGAGTGTAGGGTATAGAGTGTAGAGTGTAGGGATTAGAGTGTAGGGTATAGAGTGTAGGGTGTAGAGTGTAGGGTATAGAGTGTAGAGTGTAGGGTATAGAGTGTATGGTATAGAGTGTAGGGTATAGAGTGTAGGGTGTAGAGTGTAGAGTATAGAGTGTAGGGTATAGAGTGTAGGGTATAGAGTGTAGGGTATAGAGTGTAGGGTATAGAGTGTAGGGAATAGAGTGTAGAGTGTAGGGTATAGAGTGTAGAGTGTAGGGTATAGAGTGTAGAGTGTAGGGTATAGAGTGTAGGGTATAGAGTGCAGGGTATAGAGTGTAGGGTAGAGAGTGTAGAGTGTAGGGTATAGAGTGTAGGGTATAGAGTGTAGGGTATAGAGTGTAGAGTGTAGGGTATAGAGTGTAGAGTGTAGGGTATAGAGTGTAGAGTGTAGGGTATAGAGTGTAGGGTATAGAGTGCAGGGTATAGAGTGTAGGGTAGAGAGTGTAGAGTGTAGGGTATAGAGTGTAGGGTATAGAGTGTAGGGTATAGAGTGTAGAGTGTAGGGATTAGAGTGTAGGGTATAGAGTGTAGGGTGTAGAGTGTAGGGTATAGAGTGTAGAGTGTAGGGTATAGAGTGTATGGTATAGAGTGTAGGGTATAGAGTGTAGGGTGTAGAGTGTAGAGTATAGAGTGTAGGGTATAGAGTGTAGGGTATAGAGTGTAGGGTATAGAGTGTAGGGAATAGAGTGCAGAGTGTAAGGTATAGAGTGTAGAGTGTAGGGTATAGAGTGTAGGGTATAGAGTGTACAGTGTAGGGATTAGAGTGTAGGGTATAGAGTGTAGGGTGTAGAGTGTACGGTATATAGTGAAGAGTGTAGGGTATAGAGTGTAGGGTATAGAGTGTAGGGTATAGAGTGTAGGGTATAGAGTGCAGGGTATAGAGTGTAGAGTGTAGGGTATAGAGTGTAGAGTGTAGGGTATAGAGTGTAGGGTATAGAGTGAAGGGTATAGAGTGTAGAGTGTAGGGTATAGAGTGTAGGGTATAGAGTGTAGGGTAGAGAGTGTAGGGTAGAGAGTGTAGAGTGTAGGGTATAGAGTGTAGGGTATAGAGTGTAGGGTATAGAGTGTAGAGTGTAGGGATTAGAGTGTAGTGTATAGAGTGTAGGGTGTAGAGTGTAGGGTATAGAGTGTAGAGTGTAGGGTATAGAGTGTATGGTATAGAGTGTAGGGTATAGAGTGCAGGGTATAGAGTGTAGGGTAGAGAGTGTAGAGTGTAGGGTATAGAGTGTAGGGTATAGAGTGTAGGGTATAGAGTGTAGAGTGTAGGGATTAGAGTGTAGGGTATAGAGTGTAGGGTGTAGAGTGTAGGGTATAGAGTGTAGAGTGTAGGGTATAGAGTGTATGGTATAGAGTGTAGGGTATAGAGTGTAGGGTGTAGAGTGTAGAGTATAGAGTGTAGGGTATAGAGTGTAGGGTATAGAGTGTAGGGTATAGAGTGTAGGGAATAGAGTGCAGAGTGTAAGGTATAGAGTGTAGAGTGTAGGGTATAGAGTGTAGGGTATAGAGTGTACAGTGTAGGGATTAGAGTGTAGGGTATAGAGTGTAGGGTGTAGAGTGTAGGGTATATAGTGAAGAGTTTAGGGTATAGAGTGTAGGGTATAGAGTGTAGGGTATAGAGTGTAGGGTATAGAGTGCAGGGTATATAGTGTAGAGTGTAGGGTATAGAGTGTAGAGTGTAGGGTATAGAGTGTAGGGTATAGAGTGTAGGGTATAGAGTGTAGGGTATATACAGATGATCAGGTTTTTAAATACATCAGATAGGGATTGCATACATTAGTTAGGACTGCTCTGATAAGGGTATACCGTGAAGATTGGTAGAGCAGCTTAGTATACATTTTTTGCAAAAAACGTATCAACCAAATACCTTGTTTTTTACATCTTTTACTCGCACTTGCGGATTACTGCAACATTTTTTCAAACTGAGTGTTTTTGGTTTTACTATTCTCTTTTGTGTCTTCAGGTTTCTTGGTGGTGTGTGAACATGATCATACAGACTTGTTCACTGTGCAAGTAGCCCATGTGTTCCTGTTTCCATAATTGTTCTCTTGTGTCTACAAGACTGGGGAGTTCCACCACTCCTCTTGGGCTATCTGCACAAAAGCTGTTCTACCCTGTATGCACACATGGATTTTTCCTCTCTGAACCCTGTTCACACAGGTTATATACAGATGATCAGGTTTTTAAATACATCAGATAGGGATTGCATACATTAGTTAGGACTGCTCTGATAAGGGTATACCGTGAAGATTGGTAGAGCAGCTTAGTATACATTTTTTGCAAAAAACGTATCAACCAAATACCCTGTTTTTTACATCTTTTACTAGCACTTGCGGATTACTGCAACATTTTTTCAAACTGAGTGTTTTTGGTTTTACTATTCTCTTTTGTGTCTTCAGGTTTCTTGGTGGTGTGTGAACATGATCATACAGACTTGTTCACTGTGCAAGTAGCCCATGTGTTCCTGTTTCCATAATTGTTCTCTTGTGTCTACAAGACTGGGGAGTTCCACCACTCCTCTTGGGCTATCTGCACAAAAGCTGTTCTACCCTGTATGCACACATGGATTTTTCCTCTCTGAACCCTGTTCACACAGGTTATATACAGATGATCAGGTTTTTAAATACATCAGATAGGGATTGCATACATTAGTTAGGACTGCTCTGATAAGGGTATACCGTGAAGATTGGTAGAGCAGCTTAGTATACATTTTTTGCAAAAAACGTATCAACCAAATACCCTGTTTTTTACATCTTTTACTAGCACTTGCGGATTACATTATACCCTACACTCTATACCCTACACTCTATACCCTACACTCTACACTCTATACCCTACACTCTATACCCTACACTCTATGCCCTACACTCTATACCCTACACTCTATACCCTACACTCTATACCCTACACTCTACACTCTATACCCTACACTCTATACCCTACACTCTATACCCTACACTCTACACTATATACCCTACACTCTATACCCTACACTCTATACCCTACACTCTATGCCCTACACTCTATACCCTACACTCTATACCCTACACTCTATACCCTACACTCTATACCCTACACTCTATACCCTATACTCTACACTCTATACCCTACAGTCTATACCCTACACTCTATACCCTACACTCTGCACTCTATACCCTACACTCTATACCCTACACTCTATACCCTACACTCTACACTCTATATCCTACACTCTATACCCTACACTCTATGCCCTACACTCTATACCCTACACTCTATACCCTACACTCTATACCCTACACTCTACACTCTATACCCTACACTCTATACCCTACACTCTATACCCTACACTCTACACTCTATTCCCTACACTCTATACCCTACACTCTATACCCTACACTCTATACCCTACACTCTACACCCTACACTCTATAAACTACACTCTATACCATACACTCTATACCCTACACTCTACACTCTATGCCCTACACTCTACACCCTACACGCTATACCCTACACTCTAATCCCTACACTCTACACTCTATACCCTACACTCTATACCCTACACTCTACACTCTATACCTTACACTCTACACTCTATTCCCTACACTCTATACCTTACACTCTATACCCTACACTCTATACCCTACACTCTATACCCTACACTCTACACCCTACACTCTATACCCTACACTCTATACCATACACTCTATACCCTACACTCTACACTCTATACCCTACACTCTACACCCTACACTCTATACCCTACACTCTACACCCTACACTCTATACCCTACACTCTAATCCCTACACTCTACACTCTATACCCTACACTCTATACCCTACACTCTATACCCTACACTCTACACTCTCTACCCTACACTCTATACCCTGCACACTATACCCTACACTCTATACCCTACACTCTACACTCTATACCCTACACTCTACACTCTATACCCTACACTCTATACCCTACACTCTATACCCTACACTCTATACCCTACACTCTACACTCTATACCCTACACTCTACACTCTATACCCTACACTCTACACTCTATACCCTACACTCTACACTCTATACCCTACACTCTACACTCTATACCCTACACTCTATACCCTACACTCTATACCCTACACTCTATACCCTACACTCTAATCCCTACACTCTACACTCTATACCCTACACTCTATACCCTACACTCTATACCCTACACTCTACACTCTCTACCCTACACTCTATACCCTGCACACTATACCCTACACTCTATACCCTACACTCTACACGCTATACCCTACACTCTACACTCTATACCCTACACTCTATACCCTACACTCTATACCCTACACTCTATACCCTACACTCTATACCCTACACTCTACACTCTATACCCTACACTCTACACTCTATACCCTACACTCTACACTCTATACCCTACACTCTATACCCTACACTCTATACCCTACACTCTATACCCTACACTCTATACCCTACACTCTACACTCTATGCCCTACACTCTACACTCTATACCTTACACTCTACACTCTATTCCCTACACTCTGTACCCTACACTCTATACCCTAAACTCTACACCCCACACTCTATACCCTACACTCTATACCATACACTCTATACCCTACACTCTACACTCTATACCCTACACTCTACACCCTACACTCTATACACTACACTATAATCCCTACACTCTACAATCTATACCCTACACTCTATACCCTACACTATATACCCTACACTCTACACTCTCTACCCTACACTCTCTACCCTACACTCTATACCCTACACTCTATACCCTACACTCTACACTCTATACCCTACACTCTACACTCTATACCCTACACTCTATGCCCTACACTCTATACCCTACACTCTACACTCGATGCCCTACACTCTACACTCTATACCCTACACTCTATACCCTACACTCTATACCCTACACTCTACACTCTATACCCTACACTCTATACCCTACACTCTATGCCCTACACTCTATACCCTACACTCTATACCCTACACTCTATACCCTACACTCTATACCCTACACTCTACACTCTATACCCTACACTCTATAGCCTACACTCTACAATCTATACCCTACACTCTATACCCTACAGTCTATACCCTACACTCTATACCCTACACTCTACACTCTATACCTTACACTCTACACTCTATTCCCTACACTCTATACCCTACACTCTATACCCTACACTCTATACCCTACACTCTATACCCTACACTCTATACCCTACACTCTACACCCTACACTCTATACCCTACACTCTATACCATACACTCTATACCCTACACTCTACACTCTATACCCTACACTCTACATCCTACACTCTATACCCTACACTCTAATCCCGACACTCTACACTCTATACCCTACACTCTATACCCTACACTCTATACCCTACACTCTATACCCTACACTCTACACTCTCTACCCTACACTCTATACCCTACACTCTATACCCTACACTCTACACTCTATACCCTACACTCTATACCCTACACTCTATACCCTGCACTCTATACCCTACACTCTACACTCTATACCCTACACTCTACACTCTATACCCTGCACTCTATACCCTACACTCTATACCCTACACTCTATACCCTACACTCTATACCCTACACTCTACACTATATACCCTACACTCTATACCCTACACTCTATACCCTACACTCTATACCCTACACTCTACACTATATACCCTACACTCTATACCCTACACTCTATACCCTACACTCTATACCCTACACTCTATACCCTACACTCTTTGCCCTACACTCTATACCCTACACTCTATACCCTACACTCTACACTATATACCCTACACTCTATACCCTACACTCTATACCCTACACTCTATACCCTACACTCTATACCCTACACTCTTTGCCCTACACTCTATACCCTACACTCTATACCCTACACTCTATACCATACACTCTAAACCCTACACTCTACACTCTATACACTACACTCTATACCCTACACTCTATGCCCAACACTCTATACCCTACACTCTACACCCTACACTCTATACCCTACACTCTATATCATACACTCTATACCCTACACTCTACACTCTATACCCTACACTCTACACCCTACACTCTATACCCTACACTTTAATCCCTACACTCTACACTCTATACCCTACACTCTATACCCTACACTCTATATCCTACACTCTACACTCTCTACCCTACACTCTATACCCTACACTCTATACCCTACACTCTACACTCTATACCCTAAACTCTACACTCTATACCCTACACTCTATACCCTACACTCTATACCCTACACTCAATACCCTACACTCTATACCCTACACTCTACACTCTATACCCTACACTCTATACCCTACACTCTATACCCTACACTCTACACTCTATACCCTACACTCTATACCCTACACCCTATGCCCTACACTCTATACCCTACACTCTACACCCTACACTCTATACCTTACACTCTATACCCTACTCTCTATACCCTACACTCTAAACTCTATACCCTACACTCTATACCCTACACTCTATAACATACACTCTACACCCTACACTCTATACCCTACAATCTATACCATACACTCTATACCCTACACTCTATACCCTACACTCTATACCATACACTCTATACCCTACACTCTATACCGTACACTCTATACCATACACTCTATACCCTACACTCTATACCCTACACTCTACACCCTACACTCTATACCTTACACTCTATACCCTACACTCTAAACTCTATACCCTACACTCTACACTCTATACCATACACTCTATACCCTACACTCTATACCCTACACTCTATGCCCTACACTCTATACCCTACACTCTATACCCTACACTCTATACCCTACACTCTATACACTATACTCTACACTCTATACCCTACAGTCTATACCCTACACTCTATACCCTACACTCTGCACTCTATACCCTACACTCTATACCCTACACTCTATACCCTACACTCTACACTCTATATCCTACACTCTATACCCTACACTCTATGCCCTACACTCTATACCCTACACTCTATACCCTACACTCTATACCCTACACTCTACACTCTATACCCTACACTCTATACCCTACACTCTATACCCTACACTCTACACTCTATTCCCTACACTCTATACCCTACACTCTATACCCTACACTCTATACCCTACACTCTACACCCTACACTCTATACCCTACACTCTTTACCATACACTCTATACCCTACACTCTACACTCTATGCCCTACACTCTACACCCTACACGCTATACCCTACACTCTAATCCCTACACTCTACACTCTATACCCTACACTCTATACCCTACACTCTATACCCTACACTCTACACTCTCTACCCTACACTCTCTACCCTACACTCTCTACCCTACACTCTAATCCCTACACTCTACACTCTATACCCTACACTCTATACCCTACACTCTATACCCTACACTCTACACTCTATACCCTACACTCTACACTCTATACCCTACACTCTATGCCCTACACTCTATACCCTACACTCTACACTCGATGCCCTACACTCTACACTCTATACCCTACACTCTATACCCTACACTCTATACCCTACACTCTACACTCTATACCCTACACTCTATACCCTACACTCTATGCCCTACACTCTATACCCTACACTCTATACCCTACACTCTATACCCTACACTCTATACCCTACACTCTACACTCTATACCCTACACTCTATAGCCTACACTCTACAATCTATACCCTACACTCTATACCCTACAGTCTATACCCTACACTCTATACCCTACACTCTACACTCTATACCTTACACTCTACACTCTATTCCCTACACTCTATACCCTACACTCTATACCCTACACTCTATACCCTACACTCTATACCCTACACTCTATACCCTACACTCTACACCCTACACTCTATACCCTACACTCTATACCATACACTCTATACCCTACACTCTACACTCTATACCCTACACTCTACATCCTACACTCTATACCCTACACTCTAATCCCGACACTCTACACTCTATACCCTACACTCTATACCCTACACTCTATACCCTACACTCTATACCCTACACTCTACACTCTCTACCCTACACTCTATACCCTACACTCTACACTCTATACCCTACACTCTATACCCTACACTCTATACCCTGCACTCTATACCCTACACTCTACACTCTATACCCTACACTCTACACTCTATACCCTGCACTCTATACCCTACACTCTATACCCTACACTCTATACCCTACACTCTATACCCTACACTCTACACTATATACCCTACACTCTATACCCTACACTCTATACCCTACACTCTATACCCTACACTCTATACCCTACACTCTACACTATATACCCTACACTCTATACCCTACACTCTATACCCTACACTCTATACCCTACACTCTATACCCTACACTCTTTGCCCTACACTCTATACCCTACACTCTATACCCTACACTCTACACTATATACCCTACACTCTATACCCTACACTCTATACCCTACACTCTATACCCTACACTCTATACCCTACACTCTTTGCCCTACACTCTATACCCTACACTCTATACCCTACACTCTATACCATACACTCTATACCCTACACTCTACACTCTATACACTACACTCTATACCCTACACTCTATGCCCAACACTCTATACCCTACACTCTACACCCTACACTCTATACCCTACACTCTATATCATACACTCTATACCCTACACTCTACACTCTATACCCTACACTCTACACCCTACACTCTATACCCTACACTTTAATCCCTACACTCTACACTCTATACCCTACACTCTATACCCTACACTCTATATCCTACACTCTACACTCTCTACCCTACACTCTATACCCTACACTCTATACCCTACACTCTACACTCTATACCCTAAACTCTACACTCTATACCCTACACTCTATACCCTACACTCTATACCCTACACTCAATACCCTACACTCTATACCCTACACTCTACACTCTATACCCTACACTCTATACCCTACACTCTATACCCTACACTCTACACTCTATACCCTACACTCTATACCCTACACCCTATGCCCTACACTCTATACCCTACACTCTACACCCTACACTCTATACCTTACACTCTATACCCTACTCTCTATACCCTACACTCTAAACTCTATACCCTGCACTCTATACCCTACACTCTATAACATACACTCTACACCCTACACTCTATACCCTACAATCTATACCATACACTCTATACCCTACACTCTATACCCTACACTCTATACCATACACTCTATACCCTACACTCTATACCGTACACTCTATACCATACACTCTATACCCTACACTCTATACCCTACACTCTACACCCTACACTCTATACCTTACACTCTATACCCTACACTCTAAACTCTATACCCTACACTCTACACTCTATACCATACACTCTATACCCTACACTCTATACCCTACACTCTATGCCCTACACTCTATACCCTACACTCTATACCCTACACTCTATACCCTACACTCTATACCCTATACTCTACACTCTATACCCTACACTCTATACCCTACACTCTATACCCTACACTCTACACTCTATTCCCTACACTCTATACCCTACACTCTATACCCTACACTCTGCACTCTATACCCTACACTCTATACCCTACACTCTATACCCTACACTCTACACTCTATATCCTACACTCTATACCCTACACTCTATGCCCTACACTCTATACCCTACACTCTATACCCTACACTCTATACCCTACACTCTACACTCTATACCCTACACTCTATACCCTACACTCTATACCCTACACTCTACACTCTATTCCCTACACTCTATACCCTACACTCTATACCCTACACTCTATACCCTACACTCTACACCCTACACTCTATACCCTACACTCTATACCATACACTCTATACCCTACACTCTACACTCTATGCCCTACACTCTACACCCTACACGCTATACCCTACACTCTAATCCCTACACTCTACACTCTATACCCTACACTCTATACCCTACACTCTATACCCTACACTCTACACTCTCTACCCTACACTCTCTACCCTACACTCTCTACCCTACACTCTATACCGTACACTCTACACTCTATACCCTACACTCTACACTCTATACCCTACACTCTATACCCTACACTCTATACCCTACACTCTACACTCTATACCCTACACTCTATACCCTACACTCTATGCACTACACTCTATACCCTACACTCTATACCCTACACTCTATACCCTACACTCTACACTCTATACCCTACACTCTATACCCTACACTCTATACCCTACACTCTACACTCTATACCCTACACTCTATACCCTACACTCTATACCCTACACTCTATACCCTACACTCTGCACTCTATACCCTACACTCTATACCCTACACTCTATACCCTACACTCTATACCCTACACTCTATAATCTACACTCTATACCCTACACTCTATACCCTACACTCTATACCCTACACTCTACACTCTATACCCTACACTCTATACCCTACACTCTATACCCTACACTCTACACTCTATACCCTACACTCTATACCCTACACTCTATGCCCTACACTCTATACCCTACACTCTATACCCTACACTCTATACCCTACACTCTACACTCTATACCCTACACTCTATACCCTACACTCTATACCCTACACTCTAATCCCTACACTCTACACCATACACTCTATAGCATACACTCTATACCCTACACTCTACACTCTATACCCTACACTCTATACCCTACACTCTACACCCTGCACTCTATACCCTACACACTATACCCTACACTCTACACTCTATACCCTACACTCTATACCCTACACTCTATACCCTACATTCTATACCCTACAATCTACACTCTATACCCTACACTCTATAGCCTACACTCTACAATCTATACCCTACACTCTATACCCTACACTCTATACCCTACAGTCTATACCCTACACTCTATACCCTACACTCTACACTCTATACCTTACACTCTACACTCTATTCCCTACACTCTATACCCTACACTCTATACCCTACACTCTATACCCTACACTCTATACCCTACACTCTACACCCTACACTCTATAACCTACACTCTATACCATACACTCTATACCCTACACTCTACACCCTACACTCTACACCCTACACTCTATACCCTACACTCTACACTCTATACCCTACACTCTATACCCTACACTCAACACTCTATACCTTACACTCTACACTCTATTCCCTACACTCTATACCTTACACTCTATACCCTACACTCTATACCCTACACTCTATACCCTACACTCTACACCCTACACTCTATACCCTACACTCTATACCATACACTCTATACCCTACACTCTACACTCTATACCCTACACTCTACACCCTACACTCTATACCCTACACTCTAATCCCTACACTCTACACTCTATACCCTACACTCTATACCCTACACTCTATACCCTACACTCTACACTCTCTACCCTACACTCTATACCCTGCACACTATACCCTACACTCTATACCCTACACTCTACACTCTATACCCTACACTCTACACTCTATACCCTACACTCTATACCCTACACTCTATACCCTACACTCTATACTCTACACTCTACACTCTATACCCTACACTCTACACTCTATACCCTACACTCTATACCCTACACTCTATACCCTACACTCTATACCCTACACTCTACACTCTATACCCTACACTCTACACTCTATACCCTACACTCTACACTCTAAACCCTACACTCTATACCCTACACTCTATACCCTACACTCTATACCCTACACTCTAATCCCTACACTCTACACTCTATACCCTACACTCTATACCCTACACTCTATACCCTACACTCTACACTCTCTACCCTACACTCTATACCCTGCACACTATACCCTACACTCTATACCCTACACTCTACACTCTATACCCTACACTCTACACTCTATACCATACACTCTATACCCTACACTCTATACCCTACACTCTATACCCTACACTCTATACCCTACACTCTACACTCTATACCCTACACTCTACACTCTATACCCTACACTCTACACTCTATACCCTACACTCTATACCCTACACTCTATACCCTACACTCTATACCCTACACTCTATACCCTACACTCTACACTCTATGCCCTACACTCTACACTCTATACCTTACACTCTACACTCTATTCCCTACACTCTGTACCCTACACTCTATACCCTACACTCTACACCCCACACTCTATACCCTACACTCTATACCATACACTCTATACCCTACACTCTACACTCTATACCCTACACTCTACACCCTACACTCTATACACTACACTATAATCCCTACACTCTACAATCTATACCCTACACTCTATACCCTACACTCTATACCCTACACTCTACACTCTCTACCCTACACTCTCTACCCTACACTCTATACCCTACACTCTATACCCTACACTCTACACTCTATACCCTACACTCTACACTCTATACCCTACACTCTATGCCCTACACTCTATACCCTACACTCTACACTCGATGCCCTACACTCTACACTCTATACCCTACACTCTATACCCTACACTCTATACCCTACACTCTACACTCTATACCCTACACTCTATACCCTACAATCTATGCCCTACACTCTATACCCTACACTCTATACCCTACACTCTATACCCTACACTCTATACCCTACACTCTAATCCCTACACTCTACACCATACACTCTATAGCATACACTCTATACCCTACACTCTACACTCTATACCCTACACTCTATACCCTACACTCTACACCCTGCACTCTATACCCTACACACTATACCCTACACTCTACACTCTATACCCTACACTCTATACCCTACACTCTATACCCTACACTCTATACCCTACAATCTACACTCTATACCCTACACTCTATAGCCTACACTCTACAATCTATACCCTACACTCTATACCCTACACTCTATACCCTACAGTCTATACCCTACACTCTATACCCTACACTCTACACTCTATACCTTACACTCTACACTCTATTCCCTACACTCTATACCCTACACTCTATACCCTACACTCTATACCCTACACTCTATACCCTACACTCTACACCCTACACTCTATACCCTACACTCTATACCATACACTCTATACCCTACACTCTACACCCTACACTCTACACCCTACACTCTATACCCTACACTCTACACTCTATACCCTACACTCTATACCCTACACTCTACACTCTATACCTTACACTCTACACTCTATTCCCTACACTCTATACCTTACACTCTATACCCTACACTCTATACCCTACACTCTATACCCTACACTCTACACCCTACACTCTATACCCTACACTCTATACCATACACTCTATACCCTACACTCTACACTCTATACCCTACACTCTACACCCTACACTCTATACCCTACACTCTAATCCCTACACTCTACACTCTATACCCTACACTCTATACCCTACACTCTATACCCTACACTCTATACCCTACACTCTATAATCTACACTCTATACCCTACACTCTATACCCTACACTCTATACCCTACACTCTACACTCTATACCCTACACTCTATACCCTACACTCTATACCCTACACTCTACACTCTATACCCTACACTCTATACCCTACACTCTATGCCCTACACTCTATACCCTACACTCTATACCCTACACTCTATACCCTACACTCTACACTCTATACCCTACACTCTATACCCTACACTCTATACCCTACACTCTAATCCCTACACTCTACACCATACACTCTATAGCATACACTCTATACCCTACACTCTACACTCTATACCCTACACTCTATACCCTACACTCTACACCCTGCACTCTATACCCTACACACTATACCCTACACTCTACACTCTATACCCTACACTCCATACCCTACACTCTATACCCTACACTCTATACCCTACAATCTACACTCTATACCCTACACTCTATAGCCTACACTCTACAATCTATACCCTACACTCTATACCCTACACTCTATACCCTACAGTCTATACCCTACACTCTATACCCTACACTCTACACTCTATACCTTACACTCTACACTCTATTCCCTACACTCTATACCCTACACTCTATACCCTACACTCTATACCCTACACTCTATACCCTACACTCTACACCCTACACTCTATAACCTACACTCTATACCATACACTCTATACCCTACACTCTACACCCTACACTCTACACCCTACACTCTATACCCTACACTCTACACTCTATACCCTACACTCTATACCCTACACTCTACACTCTATACCTTACACTCTACACTCTATTCCCTACACTCTATACCTTACACTCTATACCCTACACTCTATACCCTACACTCTATACCCTACACTCTACACCCTACACTCTATACCCTACACTCTATACCATACACTCTATACCCTACACTCTACACTCTATACCCTACACTCTACACCCTACACTCTATACCCTACACTCTAATCCCTACACTCTACACTCTATACCCTACACTCTATACCCTACACTCTATACCCTACACTCTACACTCTCTACCCTACACTCTATACCCTGCACACTATACCCTACACTCTATACCCTACACTCTACACTCTATACCCTACACTCTACACTCTATACCCTACACTCTATACCCTACACTCTATACCCTACACTCTATACTCTACACTCTACACTCTATACCCTACACTCTACACTCTATACCCTACACTCTATACCCTACACTCTATACCCTACACTCTATACCCTACACTCTACACTCTATACCCTACACTCTACACTCTATACCCTACACTCTACACTCTAAACCCTACACTCTATACCCTACACTCTATACCCTACACTCTATACCCTACACTCTAATCCCTACACTCTACACTCTATACCCTACACTCTATACCCTACACTCTATACCCTACACTCTACACTCTCTACCCTACACTCTATACCCTGCACACTATACCCTACACTCTATACCCTACACTCTACACTCTATACCCTACACTCTACACTCTATACCATACACTCTATACCCTACACTCTATACCCTACACTCTATACCCTACACTCTATACCCTACACTCTACACTCTATACCCTACACTCTACACTCTATACCCTACACTCTACACTCTATACCCTACACTCTATACCCTACACTCTATACCCTACACTCTATACCCTACACTCTATACCCTACACTCTACACTCTATGCCCTACACTCTACACTCTATACCTTACACTCTACACTCTATTCCCTACACTCTGTACCCTACACTCTATACCCTACACTCTACACCCCACACTCTATACCCTACACTCTATACCATACACTCTATACCCTACACTCTACACTCTATACCCTACACTCTACACCCTACACTCTATACACTACACTATAATCCCTACACTCTACAATCTATACCCTACACTCTATACCCTACACTCTATACCCTACACTCTACACTCTCTACCCTACACTCTCTACCCTACACTCTATACCCTACACTCTATACCCTACACTCTACACTCTATACCCTACACTATACACTCTATACCCTACACACTATGCCCTACACTCTATACCCTACACTCTACACTCGATGCCCTACACTCTACACTCTATACCCTACACCCTATACCCTACACTCTATACCCTACACTCTACACTCTATACCCTACACTCTATACCCTACAATCTATGCCCTACACTCTATACCCTACACTCTATACCCTACACTCTATACCCTACACTCTATACCCTACACTCTAATCCCTACACTCTACACCATACACTCTATAGCATACACTCTATACCCTACACTCTACACTCTATACCCTACACTCTATACCCTACACTCTACACCCTGCACTCTATACCCTACACACTATACCCTACACTCTACACTCTATACCCTACACTCTATACCCTACACTCTATACCCTACACTCTATACCCTACAATCTACACTCTATACCCTACACTCTATAGCCTACACTCTACAATCTATACCCTACACTCTATACCCTACACTCTATACCCTACAGTCTATACCCTACACTTTATACCCTACACTCTACACTCTATACCTTACACTCTACACTCTATTCCCTACACTCTATACCCTACACTCTATACCCTACACTCTATACCCTACACTCTATACCCTACACTCTACACCCTACACTCTATACCCTACACTCTATACCATAAACTCTATACCCTACACTCTACACCCTACACTCTACACCCTACACTCTATACCCTACACTCTACACTCTATACCCTACACTCTATACCCTACACTCTACACTCTATACCTTACACTCTACACTCTATTCCCTACACTCTATACCTTACACTCTATACCCTACACTCTATACCCTACACTCTATACCCTACACTCTACACCCTACACTCTATACCCTACACTCTATACCATACACTCTATACCCTACACTCTACACTCTATACCCTACACTCTACACCCTACACTCTATACCCTACACTCTAATCCCTACACTCTACACTCTATACCCTACACTCTATACCCTACACTCTATACCCTACACTCTACACTCTCTACCCTACACTCTATACCCTGCACACTATACCCTACACTCTATACCCTACACTCTACACTCTATACCCTACACTCTACACTCTATACCCTACACTCTATACCCTACACTCTATACCCTACACTCTATACCCTACACTCTACACTCTATACCCTACACTCTACACTCTATACCCTACACTCTATACCCTACACTCTATACCCTACACTCTATACCCTACACTCTACACTCTATACCCTACACTCTACACTCTATACCCTACACTCTACACTCTAAACCCTACACTCTATACCATACACTCTATACCCTACACTCTATACCCTACACTCTAATCCCTACACTCTACACTCTATACCCTACACTCTATACCCTACACTCTATACCCTACACTCTACACTCTCTACCCTACACTCTATACCCTGCACACTATACCCTACACTCTATACCCTACACTCTACACTCTATACCCTACACTCTACACTCTATACCCTACACTCTATACCCTACACTCTATACCCTACACTCTATACCCTACACTCTATACCCTACACTCTACACCCTACACTCTACACTCTATACCCTACACTCTACACTCTATACCCTACACTCTATACCCTACACTCTATACCCTACACTCTATACCCTACACTCTATACCCTACACTCTACACTCTATGCCCTACACTCTACACTCTATACCTTACACTCTACACTCTATTCCCTACACTCTGTACCCTACACTCTATACCCTACACTCTACACCCCACACTCTATACCCTACACTCTATACCATACACTCTATACCCTACACTCTACACTCTATACCCTACACTCTACACCCTACACTCTATACACTACACTATAATCCCTACACTCTACAATCTATACCCTACACTCTATACCCTACACTCTATACCCTACACTCTACACTCTCTACCCTACACTCTCTACCCTACACTCTATACCCTACACTCTATACCCTACACTCTACACTCTATACCCTACACTCTACACTCTATACCCTACACTCTATGCCCTACACTCTATACCCTACACTCTACACTCGATGCCCTACACTCTACACTCTATACCCTACACTCTATACCCTACACTCTATACCCTACACTCTACACTCTATACCCTACACTCTATACCCTACACTCTATGCCCTACACTCTATACCCTACACTCTATACCCTACACTCTATACCCTACACTCTATACCCTACACTCTACACTCTATACCCTACACTCTATAGCCTACACTCTACAATCTATACCCTACACTCTATACCCTACACTCTATACCCTACAGTCTATAACCTACACTCTATACCCTACACTCTACACTCTATACCTTACACTCTACACTCTATTCCCTACACTCTATACCCTACACTCTATACCCTACACTCTATACCCTACACTCTATACCCTACACTCTATACCCTACACTCTACACCCTACACTCTATACCCTACACTCTATACCATACACTCTATACCCTACACTCTACACTCTATACCCTACACTCTACATCCTACACTCTATACCCTACACTCTAATCCCGACACTCTACACTCTATACCCTACACTCTATACCCTACACTCTATACCCTACACTCTACACTCTCTACCCTACACTCTATACCCTACACTCTATACCCTACACTCTACACTCTATACCCTACACTCTATACCCTACACTCTATACCCTACACTCTATACCATACACTCTATACCCTACACTCTATACTCTACACTCTGAACCCTACACTCTATACCCTACACTCTACTCCCTACACTCTATACCCTACACTCTATACCCTACACTCTACACTCTATACCCTACACTCTATACCCTACACTCTATACCCTACACTCTATACCCTACACTCTACACTCTATACCCTACACTCTACACTCTATACCCTGCACTCTATACCCTACACTCTATACCCTACACTCTATACCCTACACTCTATACCCTACACTCTACACTATATACCCTACACTCTATACCCTACACGCTATACCCTACACTCTATACCCTACACTCTACACTATATACCCTACACTCTACACCCTACACTCTATACCCTACACTCTATACCCTACACTCTATACCCTACACTCTTTGCCCTACACTCTATACCCTACACTCTATACCCTACACTCTACACTATATACCCTACACTCTATACCCTACACTCTATACCCTACACTCTATACCCTACACTCTTTGCCCTACACTCTATACCCTACACTCTATACCCTACACTCTATACCATACACTCTATACCCTACACTCTACACTCTATACCCTACACTCTATACCCTACACTCTATGCCCAACATTCTATACCCTACACTCTACACCCTACACTCTATACCCTACACTCTATATCATACACTCTATACCCTACACTCTACACTCTATACCCTACACTCTACACCCTACACTCTATACCCTACACTTTAATCCCTACACTCTACACTCTATACCCTACACTCTATACCCTACACTCTATATCCTACACTCTACACTCTCTACCCTACACTCTATACCCTACACTCTATACCCTACACTCTATACCCTACACTCTACACTCTATACCCTAAACTCTACACTCTATACCCTACACTCTATACCCTACACTCTATACCCTACACTCAATACCCTACACTCTATACCCTACACTCTACACTCTATACCCTACACTCTATACCCTACACTCTATACCCTACACTCTACACTCTATACCCTACACTCTATACCCTACACCCTATGCCCTACACTCTATACCCTACACTCTACACCCTACACTCTATACCTTACACTCTATACCCTACTCTCTATACCCTACACTCTAAACTCTATACCCTACACTCTATACCCTACACTCTATAACATACACTCTACACCCTACACTCTATACCCTACAATCTATACCATACACTCTATACCCTACACTCTATACCCTACACTCTATACCCTACACTCTATACCATACACTCTATACCCTACACTCTATACCGTACACTCTATACCATACACTCTATACCCTACACTCTATACCCTACACTCTACACCCTACACTCTATACCTTACACTCTATACCCTACACTCTAAACTCTATACCCTACACTCTACACTCTATACCATACACTCTATACCCTACACTCTATACCCTACACTCTATACCCTACACTCTATACCCTACACTCTATACCCTACACTCTACACCTTACACTCTATACCCTACACTCTATACCCTACACTCTAAACTCTATACCCTACACTCTACACTCTATACCCTACACTCTACACTCTATACCCTACACTCTACACTCTACACTCTATACCCTACACTCTACGCTCTATACCCTACACTCTATAACATACACTCTATACCCTACACTCTATACCCTACACTCTATACCATACACTCTATACCCTACACTCTATACCCTACACTCTATACCATACACTCTGTACCCTACACTCTATACCCTACACTCTATACCCTACACCCTATACCCTACACTCTATACCCTACACTCTACACCCTACACTCTATACCTTACACTCTATACCCTACACTCTATACCCTACACTCTAAACTCTATACCCTGCACTCTACACTCTATACCCTACACTCTATACCCTACACTCTATACCCTACACTCTATACCCTACACTCTATACCCTACACTCTATACCCTACACTCTACACTCTATACCCTACACTGTAGACCATACACTCCATACCCTACACTCTATACCGTACACTCTATACCCTACACTCTATACCCTACAATCTATACCCTACACTCTACACCCTACACTCTATACCTTACACTCTATACCCTACACTCTATACCCTACACTCTAAACTCTATACCCTACACTCTACACTCTATACCCTACACTCTATAACATACACTCTATACCCTACACTCTATACCCTACACTCTACACTCTATACCCTACACTCTATACCATACACTCTACACCATACACTCTATAGCATACACTCTATACCCTACACTCTACATTCTATACCCTACACTCTATACCCTACACTCTACACCCTGCACTCTATACCCTACACACTATACCCTACACTCTACACTCTATACCCTACACTCTATACCCTACACTCTATACCCTACACTCTATACCCTACACTCTATACCCTACACTCTATACCCTACACTCTATACCCTACAGTCTATACCCTACACTCTATACCCTACACTCTACACTCTATACCTTACACTCTACACTCTATTCCCTACACTCTATACCTTACACTCTATACCCTACACTCTATACCCTACACTCTATACCCTACACTCTACACCCTACACTCTATACCCTACACTCTATACCATACACTCTATACCCTACACTCTACACTCTATACCCTACACTCTACACCCTACACTCTATACCCTACACTCTAATCCCTACACTCTACACTCTATATCCTACACTCTATACCCTATACTCTACACTCTATACCTTACACTCTACACTCTATTCCCTACACTCTATACCCTACACTCTATACCCTACACTCTATACCATACACTCTATACCCTACACTCTACACTCTATACCCTACACTCTACACACTACACTCTATACCCTACACTCTAATCCCTACACTCTACACTCTATACCCTACACTCTATACCCTACACTCTATACCCTACACTCTACACTCTCTACCCTACACTCTATACCCTACACTCTATAACATACACTCTATACCCTACACTCTACACCCTACACTCTATACCATACACTCTACACTCTATACCCTACACTCTATACCATACACTCTACACCATACACTCTATAGCATACACTCTATACCCTACACTCTACACTCTATACCCTACACTCTATACCCTACACTCTACACCCTGCACTCTATACCCTACACACTATACCCTACACTCTACACTCTATACCCTACACTCTATACCCTACACTCTATACCCTACACTCTATACCCTACACTCTACACTCTATACCCTACACTCTACACACTACACTCTATACCCTACACTCTAATCCCTACACTCTACACTCTATACCCTACACTCTATACCCTACACTCTATACCCTACACTCTACACTCTCTACCCTACACTCTATACCCTACACTCTATAACATACACTCTATACCCTACACTCTACACCCTACACTCTATACCATACACTCTACACTCTATACCCTACACTCTATACCATACACTCTACACCATACACTCTATAGCATACACTCTATACCCTACACTCTACACTCTATACCCTACACTCTATACCCTACACTCTACACCCTGCACTCTATACCCTACACACTATACCCTACACTCTACACTCTATACCCTACACTCTATACCCTACACTCTATACCCTACACTCTATACCCTACACTCTACTCTCTATACCCTACACTCTATAGCCTACACTCTACAATCTATACCCTACACTCTATACCCTACATTCTATACCCTACAGTCTATACCCTACACTCTTTACCCTACACTCTACACTCTATACCTTACACTCCACACTCTATTCCCTACACTCTATACCCTACACTCTATACCCTACACTCTATACCCTACACTCTACACCCTACACTCTATACCCTACACTCTATACCATACACTCTATACCCTACACTCTACACTCTATACCCTACACTCTACACCCTACACTCTATACCCTACACTCTAATCCCTACACTCTACACTCTATACCTTACACTCTATACCCTACACTCTACACTCTATACCTTACACTCTACACTCTATTCCCTACACTCTATACCCTACACTCTATACCCTACACTCTATACCCTACACTCTACACCCTACACTCTATACCCTACACTCTATACCCTACACTCTATACCCTACACTCTATACCCTACACTCTACACCCTACACTCTACACTCTATACCCTACACTCTACACTCTATACCCTACACTCTATACCCTACACTCTATACCCTACACTCTATACCCTACACTCTACACTCTATGCCCTACACTCTACACTCTATACCTTACACTCTACACTCTATTCCCTACACTCTGTACCCTACACTCTATACCCTACACTCTACACCCCACACTCTATACCCTACACTCTATACCATACACTCTATACCCTACACTCTACACTCTATACCCTACACTCTACACCCTACACTCTATACACTACACTATAATCCCTACACTCTACAATCTATACCCTACACTCTATACCCTACACTCTATACCCTACACTCTACACTCTCTACCCTACACTCTCTACCCTACACTCTATACCCTACACTCTATACCCTACACTCTACACTCTATACCCTACACTCTACACTCTATACCCTACACTCTATGCCCTACACTCTATACCCTACACTCTACACTCGATGCCCTACACTCTACACTCTATACCCTACACTCTATACCCTACACTCTATACCCTACACTCTACACTCTATACCCTACACTCTATACCCTACACTCTATGCCCTACACTCTATACCCTACACTCTATACCCTACACTCTATACCCTACACTCTATACCCTACACTCTACACTCTATACCCTACACTCTATAGCCTACACTCTACAATCTATACCCTACACTCTATACCCTACACTCTATACCCTACAGTCTATACCCTACACTCTATACCCTACACTCTACACTCTATACCTTACACTCTACACTCTATTCCCTACACTCTATACCCTACACTCTATACCCTACACTCTATACCCTACACTCTATACCCTACACTCTATACCCTACACTCTACACCCTACACTCTATACCCTACACTCTATACCATACACTCTATACCCTACACTCTACACTCTATACCCTACACTCTACATCCTACACTCTATACCCTACACTCTAATCCCGACACTCTACACTCTATACCCTACACTCTATACCCTACACTCTATACCCTACACTCTACACTCTCTACCCTACACTCTATACCCTACACTCTATACCCTACACTCTACACTCTATACCCTACACTCTATACCCTACACTCTATACCCTACACTCTATACCATACACTCTATACCCTACACTCTATACTCTACACTCTGAACCCTACACTCTATACCCTACACTCTACTCCCTACACTCTATACCCTACACTCTATACCCTACACTCTACACTCTATACCCTACACTCTATACCCTACACTCTATACCCTACACTCTATACCCTACACTCTACACTCTATACCCTACACTCTACACTCTATACCCTGCACTCTATACCCTACACTCTATACCCTACACTCTATACCCTACACTCTATACCCTACACTCTACACTATATACCCTACACTCTATACCCTACACGCTATACCCTACACTCTATACCCTACACTCTACACTATATACCCTACACTCTACACCCTACACTCTATACCCTACACTCTATACCCTACACTCTATACCCTACACTCTTTGCCCTACACTCTATACCCTACACTCTATACCCTACACTCTACACTATATACCCTACACTCTATACCCTACACTCTATACCCTACACTCTATACCCTACACTCTATACCCTACACTCTTTGCCCTACACTCTATACCCTACACTCTATACCCTACACTCTATACCATACACTCTATACCCTACACTCTACACTCTATACCCTACACTCTATACCCTACACTCTATGCCCAACACTCTATACCCTACACTCTACACCCTACACTCTATACCCTACACTCTATATCATACACTCTATACCCTACACTCTACACTCTATACCCTACACTCTACACCCTACACTCTATACCCTACACTTTAATCCCTACACTCTACACTCTATACCCTACACTCTATACCCTACACTCTATATCCTACACTCTACACTCTCTACCCTACACTCTATACCCTACACTCTATACCCTACACTCTATACCCTACACTCTACACTCTATACCCTAAACTCTACACTCTATACCCTACACTCTATACCCTACACTCTATACCCTACACTCAATACCCTACACTCTATACCCTACACTCTACACTCTATACCCTACACTCTATACCCTACACTCTATACCCTACACTCTACACTCTATACCCTACACTCTATACCCTACACCCTATGCCCTACACTCTATACCCTACACTCTACACCCTACACTCTATACCTTACACTCTATACCCTACTCTCTATACCCTACACTCTAAACTCTATACCCTACACTCTATACCCTACACTCTATAACATACACTCTACACCCTACACTCTATACCCTACAATCTATACCATACACTCTATACCCTACACTCTATACCCTACACTCTATACCCTACACTCTATACCATACACTCTATACCCTACACTCTATACCGTACACTCTATACCATACACTCTATACCCTACACTCTATACCCTACACTCTACACCCTACACTCTATACCTTACACTCTATACCCTACACTCTAAACTCTATACCCTACACTCTACACTCTATACCATACACTCTATACCCTACACTCTATACCCTACACTCTATACCCTACACTCTATACCCTACACTCTATACCCTACACTCTACACCTTACACTCTATACCCTACACTCTATACCCTACACTCTAAACTCTATACCCTACACTCTACACTCTATACCCTACACTCTACACTCTATACCCTACACTCTACATTCTACACTCTATACCCTACACTCTACGCTCTATACCCTACACTCTATAACATACACTCTATACCCTACACTCTATACCCTACAATCTATACCATACACTCTATACCCTACACTCTATACCCTACACTCTATACCCTACACTCTATACCATACACTCTATACCCTACACTCTATACCGTACACTCTATACCATACACTCTATACCCTACACTCTATACCCTACACTCTACACCCTACACTCTATACCTTACACTCTATACCCTACACTCTAAACTCTATACCCTACACTCTACACTCTATACCATACACTCTATACCCTACACTCTATACCCTACACTCTATACCCTACACTCTATACCCTACACTCTACACCTTACACTCTATACCCTACACTCTATACCCTACACTCTAAACTCTATACCCTACACTCTACACTCTATACCCTACACTCTACACTCTATACCCTACACTCTACACTCTATACCCTACACTCTACGCTCTATACCCTACACTCTATACCCTACACTCTATACCCTACACTCTATACCATACACTCTATACCCTACACTCTATACTCTACACTCTGAACCCTACACTCTATACCCTACACTCTACTCCCTACACTCTATACCCTACACTCTATACCCTACACTCTACACTCTATACCCTACACTCTATACCCTACACTCTATACCCTACACTCTATACCCTACACTCTACACTCTATACCCTACACTCTACACTCTATACCCTGCACTCTATACCCTACACTCTATACCCTACACTCTATACCCTACACTCTATACCCTACACTCTACACTATATACCCTACACTCTATACCCTACACGCTATACCCTACACTCTATACCCTACACTCTACACTATATACCCTACACTCTACACCCTACACTCTATACCCTACACTCTATACCCTACACTCTATACCCTACACTCTTTGCCCTACACTCTATACCCTACACTCTATACCCTACACTCTACACTAAATACCCTACACTCTATACCCTACACTCTATACCCTACACTCTATACCCTACACTCTATACCCTACACTCTTTGCCCTACACTCTATACCCTACACTCTATACCCTACACTCTATACCATACACTCTATACCCTACACTCTACACTCTATACCCTACACTCTATACCCTACACTCTATGCCCAACACTCTATACCCTACACTCTACACCCTACACTCTATACCCTACACTCTATATCATACACTCTATACCCTACACTCTACACTCTATACCCTACACTCTACACCCTACACTCTATACCCTACACTTTAATCCCTACACTCTACACTCTATACCCTACACTCTATACCCTACACTCTATATCCTACACTCTACACTCTCTACCCTACACTCTATACCCTACACTCTATACCCTACACTCTATACCCTACACTCTACACTCTATACCCTAAACTCTACACTCTATACCCTACACTCTATACCCTACACTCTATACCCTACACTCAATACCCTACACTCTATACCCTACACTCTACACTCTATACCCTACACTCTATACCCTACACTCTATACCCTACACTCTACACTCTATACCCTACACTCTATACCCTACACCCTATGCCCTACACTCTATACCCTACACTCTACACCCTACACTCTATACCTTACACTCTATACCCTACTCTCTATACCCTACACTCTAAACTCTATACCCTACACTCTATACCCTACACTCTATAACATACACTCTACACCCTACACTCTATACCCTACAATCTATACCATACACTCTATACCCTACACTCTATACCCTACACTCTATACCCTACACTCTATACCATACACTCTATACCCTACACTCTATACCGTACACTCTATACCATACACTCTATACCCTACACTCTATACCCTACACTCTACACCCTACACTCTATACCTTACACTCTATACCCTACACTCTAAACTCTATACCCTACACTCTACACTCTATACCATACACTCTATACCCTACACTCTATACCCTACACTCTATACCCTACACTCTATACCCTACACTCTATACCCTACACTCTACACCTTACACTCTATACCCTACACTCTATACCCTACACTCTAAACTCTATACCCTACACTCTACACTCTATACCCTACACTCTACACTCTATACCCTGCACTCTACACTCTACACTCTATACCCTACACTCTACGCTCTATACCCTACACTCTATAACATACACTCTATACCCTACACTCTATACCCTACAATCTATACCATACACTCTATACCCTACACTCTATACCCTACACTCTATACCCTACACTCTATACCATACACTCTATACCCTACACTCTATACCGTACACTCTATACCATACACTCTATACCCTACACTCTATACCCTACACTCTACACCCTACACTCTATACCTTACACTCTATACCCTACACTCTAAACTCTATACCCTACACTCTACACTCTATACCATACACTCTATACCCTACACTCTATACCCTACACTCTATACCCTACACTCTATACCCTACACTCTATACCCTACACTCTACACCTTACACTCTATACCCTACACTCTATACCCTACACTCTAAACTCTATACCCTACACTCTACACTCTATACCCTACACTCTACACTCTATACCCTACACTCTACACTCTACACTCTATACCCTACACTCTACGCTCTATACCCTACACTCTATAACATACACTCTATACCCTACACTCTATACCCTACACTCTATACCATACACTCTATACCCTACACTCTATACCCTACACTCTATACCATACACTCTGTACCCTACACTCTATACCCTACACTCTATACCCTACACCCTATACCCTACACTCTATACCCTACACTCTACACCCTACACTCTATACCTTACACTCTATACCCTACACTCTATACCCTACACTCTAAACTCTATACCCTGCACTCTACACTCTATACCCTACACTCTATACCCTACACTCTATACCCTACACTCTATACCCTACACTCTATACCCTACACTCTATACCCTACACTCTATACCCTACACTCTAGACCATACACTCCATACCCTACACTCTATACCGTACACTCTATACCCTACACTCTATACCCTACAATCTATACCCTACACTCTACACCCTACACTCTATACCTTACACTCTATACCCTACACTCTATACCCTACACTCTAAACTCTATACCCTACACTCTACACTCTATACCCTACACTCTATAACATACACTCTATACCCTACACTCTATACCCTACACTCTACACTCTATACCCTACACTCTATACCATACACTCTACACCATACACTCTATAGCATACACTCTATACCCTACACTCTACATTCTATACCCTACACTCTATACCCTACACTCTACACCCTGCACTCTATACCCTACACACTATACCCTACACTCTACACTCTATACCCTACACTCTATACCCTACACTCTATACCCTACACTCTATACCCTACACTCTATACCCTACACTCTATACCCTACAGTCTATACCCTACACTCTATACCCTACACTCTACACTCTATACCTTACACTCTACACTCTATTCCCTACACTCTATACCTTACACTCTATACCCTACACTCTATACCCTACACTCTATACCCTACACTCTACACCCTACACTCTATACCCTACACTCTATACCATACACTCTATACCCTACACTCTACACTCTATACCCTACACTCTACACCCTACACTCTATACCCTACACTCTAATCCCTACACTCTACACTCTATACCCTACACTCTATACCCTATACTCTACACTCTATACCTTACACTCTACACTCTATTCCCTACACTCTATACCCTACACTCTATACCCTACACTCTATACCATACACTCTATACCCTACACTCTACACTCTATACCCTACACTCTACACACTACACTCTATACCCTACACTCTAATCCCTACACTCTACACTCTATACCCTACACTCTATACCCTACACTCTATACCCTACACTCTACACTCTCTACCCTACACTCTATACCCTACACTCTAATCCCTACACTCTACACTCTATACCCTACACTCTATACCCTACACTCTATACCCTACACTCTACACTCTCTACCCTACACTCTATACCCTACACTCTATAACATACACTCTATACCCTACACTCTACACCCTACACTCTATACCATACACTCTACACTCTATACCCTACACTCTATACCATACACTCTACACCATACACTCTATAGCATACACTCTATACCCTACACTCTACACCCTGCACTCTATACCCTACACACTATACCCTACACTCTACACTCTATACCCTACACTCTATACCCTACACTCTATACCCTACACTCTATACCCTACACTCTACACTCTATACCCTACACTCTACACACTACACTCTATACCCTACACTCTAATCCCTACACTCTACACTCTATACCCTACACTCTATACCCTACACTCTATACCCTACACTCTACACTCTCTACCCTACACTCTATACCCTACACTCTATAACATACACTCTATACCCTACACTCTACACCCTACACTCTATACCATACACTCTACACTCTATACCCTACACTCTATACCATACACTCTACACCATACACTCTATAGCATACACTCTATACCCTACACTCTACACTCTATACCCTACACTCTATACCCTACACTCTACACCCTGCACTCTATACCCTACACACTATACCCTACACTCTACACTCTATACCCTACACTCTATACCCTACACTCTATACCCTACACTCTATACCCTACACTCTACTCTCTATACCCTACACTCTATAGCCTACACTCTACAATCTATACCCTACACTCTATACCCTACATTCTATACCCTACAGTCTATACCCTACACTCTTTACCCTACACTCTACACTCTATACCTTACACTCCACACTCTATTCCCTACACTCTATACCCTACACTCTATACCCTACACTCTATACCCTACACTCTACACCCTACACTCTATACCCTACACTCTATACCATACACTCTATACCCTACACTCTACACTCTATACCCTACACTCTACACCCTACACTCTATACCCTACACTCTAATCCCTACACCCTACACTCTATACCTTACACTCTATACCCTACACTCTAAACTCTATACCCTACACTCTACACTCTATACCATACACTCTATACCCTACACTCTATACCCTACACTCTATACCCTACACTCTATACCCTACACTCTATACCCTACACTCTACACCTTACACTCTATACCCTACACTCTATACCCTACACTCTAAACTCTATACCCTACACTCTACACTCTATACCCTACACTCTACACTCTATACCCTACACTCTACACTCTACACTCTATACCCTACACTCTACGCTCTATACCCTACACTCTATAACATACACTCTATACCCTACACTCTATACCCTACACTCTATACCATACACTCTATACCCTACACTCTATACCCTACACTCTATACCATACACTCTGTACCCTACACTCTATACCCTACACTCTATACCCTACACCCTATACCCTACACTCTATACCCTACACTCTACACCCTACACTCTATACCTTACACTCTATACCCTACACTCTATACCCTACACTCTAAACTCTATACCCTGCACTCTACACTCTATACCCTACACTCTATACCCTACACTCTATACCCTACACTCTATACCCTACACTCTATACCCTACACTCTATACCCTACACTCTAGACCATACACTCCATACCCTACACTCTATACCGTACACTCTATACCCTACACTCCATACCCTACAATCTATACCCTACACTCTACACCCTACACTCTATACCTTACACTCTATACCCTACACTCTATACCCTACACTCTAAACTCTATACCCTACACTCTACACTCTATACCCTACACTCTATAACATACACTCTATACCCTACACTCTATACCCTACACTCTACACTCTATACCCTACACTCTATACCATACACTCTACACCATACACTCTATAGCATACACTCTATACCCTACACTCTACATTCTATACCCTACACTCTATACCCTACACTCTACACCCTGCACTCTATACCCTACACACTATACCCTACACTCTACACTCTATACCCTACACTCTATACCCTACACTCTATACCCTACACTCTATACCCTACACTCTATACCCTACACTCTATACCCTACAGTCTATACCCTACACTCTATACCCTACACTCTACACTCTATACCTTACACTCTACACTCTATTCCCTACACTCTATACCTTACACTCTATACCCTACACTCTATACCCTACACTCTATACCCTACACTCTACACCCTACACTCTATACCCTACACTCTATACCATACACTCTATACCCTACACTCTACACTCTATACCCTACACTCTACACCCTACACTCTATACCCTACACTCTAATCCCTACACTCTACACTCTATACCCTACACTCTATACCCTATACTCTACACTCTATACCTTACACTCTACACTCTATTCCCTACACTCTATACCCTACACTCTATACCCTACACTCTATACCATACACTCTATACCCTACACTCTACACTCTATACCCTACACTCTACACACTACACTCTATACCCTACACTCTAATCCCTACACTCTACACTCTATACCCTACACTCTATACCCTACACTCTATACCCTACACTCTACACTCTCTACCCTACACTCTATACCCTACACTCTATAACATACACTCTATACCCTACACTCTACACCCTACACTCTATACCATACACTCTACACTCTATACCCTACACTCTATACCATACACTCTACACCATACACTCTATAGCATACACTCTATACCCTACACTCTACACCCTGCACTCTATACCCTACACACTATACCCTACACTCTACACTCTATACCCTACACTCTATACCCTACACTCTATACCCTACACTCTATACCCTACACTCTACACTCTATACCCTACACTCTACACACTACACTCTATACCCTACACTCTAATCCCTACACTCTACACTCTATACCCTACACTCTATACCCTACACTCTATACCCTACACTCTACACTCTCTACCCTACACTCTATACCCTACACTCTATAACATACACTCTATACCCTACACTCTACACCCTACACTCTATACCATACACTCTACACTCTATACCCTACACTCTATACCATACACTCTACACCATACACTCTATAGCATACACTCTATACCCTACACTCTACACTCTATACCCTACACTCTATACCCTACACTCTACACCCTGCACTCTATACCCTACACACTATACCCTACACTCTACACTCTATACCCTACACTCTATACCCTACACTCTATACCCTACACTCTATACCCTACACTCTACTCTCTATACCCTACACTCTATAGCCTACACTCTACAATCTATACCCTACACTCTATACCCTACATTCTATACCCTACAGTCTATACCCTACACTCTTTACCCTACACTCTACACTCTATACCTTACACTCCACACTCTATTCCCTACACTCTATACCCTACACTCTATACCCTACACTCTATACCCTACACTCTACACCCTACACTCTATACCCTACACTCTATACCATACACTCTATACCCTACACTCTACACTCTATACCCTACACTCTACACCCTACACTCTATACCCTACACTCTAATCCCTACACTCTACACTCTATACCTTACACTCTATACCCTACACTCTACACTCTATACCTTACACTCTACACTCTATTCCCTACACTCTATACCCTACACTCTATACCCTACACTCTATACCCTACACTCTATACCCTACACTCTACACCCTACACTCTATACCCTACACTCTATACCCTACACTCTATACCCTACACTCTATACCCTACACTCTACACCCTACACTCTACACTCTATACCCTACACTCTACACTCTATACCCTACACTCTATACCCTACACTCTATACCCTACACTCTATACCCTACACTCTACACTCTATGCCCTACACTCTACACTCTATACCTTACACTCTACACTCTATTCCCTACACTCTGTACCCTACACTCTATACCCTACACTCTACACCCCACACTCTATACCCTACACTCTATACCATACACTCTATACCCTACACTCTACACTCTATACCCTACACTCTACACCCTACACTCTATACACTACACTATAATCCCTACACTCTACAATCTATACCCTACACTCTATACCCTACACTCTATACCCTACACTCTACACTCTCTACCCTACACTCTCTACCCTACACTCTATACCCTACACTCTATACCCTACACTCTACACTCTATACCCTACACTCTACACTCTATACCCTACACTCTATGCCCTACACTCTATACCCTACACTCTACACCCCACACTCTATACCCTACACTCTATACCCTACACTCTATACCCTACACTCTACACTCTATACCCTACACTCTATACCCTACACTCTATGCCCTACACTCTATACCCTACACTCTATACCCTACACTCTATACCCTACACTCTATACCCTACACTCTACACTCTATACCCTACACTCTATAGCCTACACTCTACAATCTATACCCTACACTCTATACCCTACACTCTATACCCTACAGTCTATACCCTACACTCTATACCCTACACTCTACACTCTATACCTTACACTCTACACTCTATTCCCTACACTCTATACCCTACACTCTATACCCTACACTCTATACCCTACACTCTATACCCTACACTCTATACCCTACACTCTACACCCTACACTCTATACCCTACACTCTATACCATACACTCTATACCCTACACTCTACACTCTATACCCTACACTCTACATCCTACACTCTATACCCTACACTCTAATCCCGACACTCTACACTCTATACCCTACACTCTATACCCTACACTCTATACCCTACACTCTACACTCTCTACCCTACACTCTATACCCTACACTCTATACCCTACACTCTACACTCTATACCCTACACTCTATACCCTACACTCTATACCCTACACTCTATACCATACACTCTATACCCTACACTCTATACTCTACACTCTGAACCCTACACTCTATACCCTACACTCTACTCCCTACACTCTATACCCTACACTCTATACCCTACACTCTACACTCTATACCCTACACTCTATACCCTACACTCTATACCCTACACTCTATACCCTACACTCTACACTCTATACCCTACACTCTACACTCTATACCCTGCACTCTATACCCTACACTCTATACCCTACACTCTATACCCTACACTCTATACCCTACACTCTACACTATATACCCTACACTCTATACCCTACACGCTATACCCTACACTCTATACCCTACACTCTACACTATATACCCTACACTCTACACCCTACACTCTATACCCTACACTCTATACCCTACACTCTATACCCTACACTCTTTGCCCTACACTCTATACCCTACACTCTATACCCTACACTCTACACTATATACCCTACACTCTATACCCTACACTCTATACCCTACACTCTATACCCTACACTCTATACCCTACACTCTTTGCCCTACACTCTATACCCTACACTCTATACCCTACACTCTATACCATACACTCTATACCCTACACTCTACACTCTATACCCTACACTCTATACCCTACACTCTATGCCCAACACTCTATACCCTACACTCTACACCCTACACTCTATACCCTACACTCTATATCATACACTCTATACCCTACACTCTACACTCTATACCCTACACTCTACACCCTACACTCTATACCCTACACTTTAATCCCTACACTCTACACTCTATACCCTACACTCTATACCCTACACTCTATATCCTACACTCTACACTCTCTACCCTACACTCTATACCCTACACTCTATACCCTACACTCTATACCCTACACTCTACACTCTATACCCTAAACTCTACACTCTATACCCTACACTCTATACCCTACACTCTATACCCTACACTCAATACCCTACACTCTATACCCTACACTCTACACTCTATACCCTACACTCTATACCCTACACTCTATACCCTACACTCTACACTCTATACCCTACACTCTATACCCTACACCCTATGCCCTACACTCTATACCCTACACTCTACACCCTACACTCTATACCTTACACTCTATACCCTACTCTCTATACCCTACACTCTAAACTCTATACCCTACACTCTATACCCTACACTCTATAACATACACTCTACACCCTACACTCTATACCCTACAATCTATACCATACACTCTATACCCTACACTCTATACCCTACACTCTATACCCTACACTCTATACCATACACTCTATACCCTACACTCTATACCGTACACTCTATACCATACACTCTATACCCTACACTCTATACCCTACACTCTACACCCTACACTCTATACCTTACACTCTATACCCTACACTCTAAACTCTATACCCTACACTCTACACTCTATACCATACACTCTATACCCTACACTCTATACCCTACACTCTATACCCTACACTCTATACCCTACACTCTATACCCTACACTCTACACCTTACACTCTATACCCTACACTCTATACCCTACACTCTAAACTCTATACCCTACACTCTACACTCTATACCCTACACTCTACACTCTATACCCTACACTCTACACTCTACACTCTATACCCTACACTCTACGCTCTATACCCTACACTCTATAACATACACTCTATACCCTACACTCTATACCCTACAATCTATACCATACACTCTATACCCTACACTCTATACCCTACACTCTATACCCTACACTCTATACCATACACTCTATACCCTACACTCTATACCGTACACTCTATACCATACACTCTATACCCTACACTCTATACCCTACACTCTACACCCTACACTCTATACCTTACACTCTATACCCTACACTCTAAACTCTATACCCTACACTCTACACTCTATACCATACACTCTATACCCTACACTCTATACCCTACACTCTATACCCTACACTCTATACCCTACACTCTATACCCTACACTCTACACCTTACACTCTATACCCTACACTCTATACCCTACACTCTAAACTCTATACCCTACACTCTACACTCTATACCCTACACTCTACACTCTATACCCTACACTCTACACTCTACACTCTATACCCTACACTCTACGCTCTATACCCTACACTCTATACCCTACACTCTATACCCTACACTCTATACCATACACTCTATACCCTACACTCTATACTCTACACTCTGAACCCTACACTCTATACCCTACACTCTACTCCCTACACTCTATACCCTACACTCTATACCCTACACTCTACACTCTATACCCTACACTCTATACCCTACACTCTATACCCTACACTCTATACCCTACACTCTACACTCTATACCCTACACTCTACACTCTATACCCTGCACTCTATACCCTACACTCTATACCCTACACTCTATACCCTACACTCTATACCCTACACTCTACACTATATACCCTACACTCTATACCCTACACGCTATACCCTACACTCTATACCCTACACTCTACACTATATACCCTACACTCTACACCCTACACTCTATACCCTACACTCTATACCCTACACTCTATACCCTACACTCTTTGCCCTACACTCTATACCCTACACTCTATACCCTACACTCTACACTATATACCCTACACTCTATACCCTACACTCTATACCCTACACTCTATACCCTACACTCTATACCCTACACTCTTTGCCCTACACTCTATACCCTACACTCTATACCCTACACTCTATACCATACACTCTATACCCTACACTCTACACTCTATACCCTACACTCTATACCCTACACTCTATGCCCAACACTCTATACCCTACACTCTACACCCTACACTCTATACCCTACACTCTATATCATACACTCTATACCCTACACTCTACACTCTATACCCTACACTCTACACCCTACACTCTATACCCTACACTTTAATCCCTACACTCTACACTCTATACCCTACACTCTATACCCTACACTCTATATCCTACACTCTACACTCTCTACCCTACACTCTATACCCTACACTCTATACCCTACACTCTATACCCTACACTCTACACTCTATACCCTAAACTCTACACTCTATACCCTACACTCTATACCCTACACTCTATACCCTACACTCAATACCCTACACTCTATACCCTACACTCTACACTCTATACCCTACACTCTATACCCTACACTCTATACCCTACACTCTACACTCTATACCCTACACTCTATACCCTACACCCTATGCCCTACACTCTATACCCTACACTCTACACCCTACACTCTATACCTTACACTCTATACCCTACTCTCTATACCCTACACTCTAAACTCTATACCCTACACTCTATACCCTACACTCTATAACATACACTCTACACCCTACACTCTATACCCTACAATCTATACCATACACTCTATACCCTACACTCTATACCCTACACTCTATACCCTACACTCTATACCATACACTCTATACCCTACACTCTATACCGTACACTCTATACCATACACTCTATACCCTACACTCTATACCCTACACTCTACACCCTACACTCTATACCTTACACTCTATACCCTACACTCTAAACTCTATACCCTACACTCTACACTCTATACCATACACTCTATACCCTACACTCTATACCCTACACTCTATACCCTACACTCTATACCCTACACTCTATACCCTACACTCTACACCTTACACTCTATACCCTACACTCTATACCCTACACTCTAAACTCTATACCCTACACTCTACACTCTATACCCTACACTCTACACTCTATACCCTACACTCTACACTCTACACTCTATACCCTACACTCTACGCTCTATACCCTACACTCTATAACATACACTCTATACCCTACACTCTATACCCTACAATCTATACCATACACTCTATACCCTACACTCTATACCCTACACTCTATACCCTACACTCTATACCATACACTCTATACCCTACACTCTATACCGTACACTCTATACCATACACTCTATACCCTACACTCTATACCCTACACTCTACACCCTACACTCTATACCTTACACTCTATACCCTACACTCTAAACTCTATACCCTACACTCTACACTCTATACCATACACTCTATACCCTACACTCTATACCCTACACTCTATACCCTACACTCTATACCCTACACTCTATACCCTACACTCTACACCTTACACTCTATACCCTACACTCTATACCCTACACTCTAAACTCTATACCCTACACTCTACACTCTATACCCTACACTCTACACTCTATACCCTACACTCTACACTCTACACTCTATACCCTACACTCTACGCTCTATACCCTACACTCTATAACATACACTCTATACCCTACACTCTATACCCTACACTCTATACCATACACTCTATACCCTACACTCTATACCCTACACTCTATACCATACACTCTGTACCCTACACTCTATACCCTACACTCTATACCCTACACCCTATACCCTACACTCTATACCCTACACTCTACACCCTACACTCTATACCTTACACTCTATACCCTACACTCTATACCCTACACTCTAAACTCTATACCCTGCACTCTACACTCTATACCCTACACTCTATACCCTACACTCTATACCCTACACTCTATACCCTACACTCTATACCCTACACTCTATACCCTACACTCTACACTCTATACCCTACACTCTAGACCATACACTCCATACCCTACACTCTATACCGTACACTCTATACCCTACACTCTATACCCTACAATCTATACCCTACACTCTACACCCTACACTCTATACCTTACACTCTATACCCTACACTCTATACCCTACACTCTAAACTCTATACCCTACACTCTACACTCTATACCCTACACTCTATAACATACACTCTATACCCTACACTCTATACCCTACACTCTACACTCTATACCCTACACTCTATACCATACACTCTACACCATACACTCTATAGCATACACTCTATACCCTACACTCTACATTCTATACCCTACACTCTATACCCTACACTCTACACCCTGCACTCTATACCCTACACACTATACCCTACACTCTACACTCTATACCCTACACTCTATACCCTACACTCTATACCCTACACTCTATACCCTACACTCTATACCCTACACTCTATACCCTACACTCTATACCCTACAGTCTATACCCTACACTCTATACCCTACACTCTACACTCTATACCTTACACTCTACACTCTATTCCCTACACTCTATACCTTACACTCTATACCCTACACTCTATACCCTACACTCTATACCCTACACTCTACACCCTACACTCTATACCCTACACTCTATACCATACACTCTATACCCTACACTCTACACTCTATACCCTACACTCTACACCCTACACTCTATACCCTACACTCTAATCCCTACACTCTACACTCTATACCCTACACTCTATACCCTATACTCTACACTCTATACCTTACACTCTACACTCTATTCCCTACACTCTATACCCTACACTCTATACCCTACACTCTATACCATACACTCTATACCCTACACTCTACACTCTATACCCTACACTCTACACACTACACTCTATACCCTACACTCTAATCCCTACACTCTACACTCTATACCCTACACTCTATACCCTACACTCTATACCCTACACTCTACACTCTCTACCCTACACTCTATACCCTACACTCTATAACATACACTCTATACCCTACACTCTACACCCTACACTCTATACCATACACTCTACACTCTATACCCTACACTCTATACCATACACTCTACACCATACACTCTATAGCATACACTCTATACCCTACACTCTACACTCTATACCCTACACTCTATACCCTACACTCTACACCCTGCACTCTATACCCTAAACACACTATACCCTACACTCTACACTCTATACCCTACACTCTATACCCTACACTCTATACCCTACACTCTATACCCTACACTCTACACTCTATACCCTACACTCTACACACTACACTCTATACCCTACACTCTAATCCCTACACTCTACACTCTATACCCTACACTCTATACCCTACACTCTATACCCTACACTCTACACTCTCTACCCTACACTCTATACCCTACACTCTATAACATACACTCTATACCCTACACTCTACACCCTACACTCTATACCATACACTCTACACTCTATACCCTACACTCTATACCATACACTCTACACCATACACTCTATAGCATACACTCTATACCCTACACTCTACACTCTATACCCTACACTCTATACCCTACACTCTACACCCTGCACTCTATACCCTACACACTATACCCTACACTCTACACTCTATACCCTACACTCTATACCCTACACTCTATACCCTACACTCTATACCCTACACTCTACTCTCTATACCCTACACTCTATAGCCTACACTCTACAATCTATACCCTACACTCTATACCCTACATTCTATACCCTACAGTCTATACCCTACACTCTTTACCCTACACTCTACACTCTATACCTTACACTCCACACTCTATTCCCTACACTCTATACCCTACACTCTATACCCTACACTCTATACCCTACACTCTACACCCTACACTCTATACCCTACACTCTATACCATACACTCTATACCCTACACTCTACACTCTATACCCTACACTCTACACCCTACACTCTATACCCTACACTCTAATCCCTACACTCTACACTCTATACCTTACACTCTATACCCTACACTCTACACTCTATACCTTACACTCTACACTCTATTCCCTACACTCTATACCCTACACTCTATACCCTACACTCTATACCCTACACTCTATACCCTACACTCTACACCCTACACTCTATACCCTACACTCTATACCCTACACTCTATACCCTACACTCTATACCCTACACTCTACACCCTACACTCTACACTCTATACCCTACACTCTACACTCTATACCCTACACTCTATACCCTACACTCTATACCCTACACTCTATACCCTACACTCTATACCCTACACTCTACACTCTATGCCCTACACTCTACACTCTATACCTTACACTCTACACTCTATTCCCTACACTCTGTACCCTACACTCTATACCCTACACTCTACACCCCACACTCTATACCCTACACTCTATACCATACACTCTATACCCTACACTCTACACTCTATACCCTACACTCTACACCCTACACTCTATACACTACACTATAATCCCTACACTCTACAATCTATACCCTACACTCTATACCCTACACTCTATACCCTACACTCTACACTCTCTACCCTACACTCTCTACCCTACACTCTATACCCTACACTCTATACCCTACACTCTACACTCTATACCCTACACTCTACACTCTATACCCTACACTCTATGCCCTACACTCTATACCCTACACTCTACACTCGATGCCCTACACTCTACACTCTATACCCTACACTCTATACCCTACACTCTATACCCTACACTCTACACTCTATACCCTACACTCTATACCCTACACTCTATGCCCTACACTCTATACCCTACACTCTATACCCTACACTCTATACCCTACACTCTATACCCTACACTCTACACTCTATACCCTACACTCTATAGCCTACACTCTACAATCTATACCCTACACTCTATAACCTACACTCTATACCCTACAGTCTATACCCTACACTCTATACCCTACACTCTACACTCTATACCTTACACTCTACACTCTATTCCCTACACTCTATACCCTACACTCTATACCCTACACTCTATACCCTACACTCTATACCCTACACTCTATACCCTACACTCTACACCCTACACTCTATACCCTACACTCTATACCATACACTCTATACCCTACACTCTACACTCTATACCCTACACTCTATATCCTACACTCTATACCCTACACTCTAATCCCGACACTCTACACTCTATACCCTACACTCTATACCCTACACTCTATACCCTACACTCTACACTCTCTACCCTACACTCTATACCCTACACTCTATACCCTACACTCTACACTCTATACCCTACACTCTATACCCTACACTCTATACCCTACACTCTATACCATACACTCTATACCCTACACTCTATACTCTACACTCTGAACCCTACACTCTATACCCTACACTCTACTCCCTACACTCTATACCCTACACTCTATACCCTACACTCTACACTCTATACCCTACACTCTATACCCTACACTCTATACCCTACACTCTATACCCTACACTCTACACTCTATACCCTACACTCTACACTCTATACCCTGCACTCTATACCCTACACTCTATACCCTACACTCTATACCCTACACTCTATACCCTACACTCTACACTATATACCCTACACTCTATACCCTACACGCCATACCCTACACTCTATACCCTACACTCTACACTATATACCCTACACTCTACACCCTACACTCTATACCCTACACTCTATACCCTACACTCTATACCCTACACTCTTTGCCCTACACTCTATACCCTACACTCTATACCCTACACTCTACACTATATACCCTACACTCTATACCCTACACTCTATACCCTACACTCTATACCCTACACTCTATACCCTACACTCTTTGCCCTACACTCTATACCCTACACTCTATACCCTACACTCTATACCATACACTCTATACCCTACACTCTACACTCTATACCCTACACTCTATACCCTACACTCTATGCCCAACACTCTATACCCTACACTCTACACCCTACACTCTATACCCTACACTCTATATCATACACTCTATACCCTACACTCTACACTCTATACCCTACACTCTACACCCTACACTCTATACCCTACACTTTAATCCCTACACTCTACACTCTATACCCTACACTCTATACCCTACACTCTATATCCTACACTCTACACTCTCTACCCTACACTCTATACCCTACACTCTATACCCTACACTCTATACCCTACACTCTACACTCTATACCCTAAACTCTACACTCTATACCCTACACTCTATACCCTACACTCTATACCCTACACTCAATACCCTACACTCTATACCCTACACTCTACACTCTATACCCTACACTCTATACCCTACACTCTATACCCTACACTCTACACTCTATACCCTACACTCTATACCCTACACCCTATGCCCTACACTCTATACCCTACACTCTACACCCTACACTCTATACCTTACACTCTATACCCTACTCTCTATACCCTACACTCTAAACTCTATACCCTACACTCTATACCCTACACTCTATAACATACACTCTACACCCTACACTCTATACCCTACAATCTATACCATACACTCTATACCCTACACTCTATACCCTACACTCTATACCCTACACTCTATACCATACACTCTATACCCTACACTCTATACCGTACACTCTATACCATACACTCTATACCCTACACTCTATACCCTACACTCTACACCCTACACTCTATACCTTACACTCTATACCCTACACTCTAAACTCTATACCCTACACTCTACACTCTATACCATACACTCTATACCCTACACTCTATACCCTACACTCTATACCCTACACTCTATACCCTACACTCTATACCCTACACTCTACACCTTACACTCTATACCCTACACTCTATACCCTACACTCTAAACTCTATACCCTACACTCTACACTCTATACCCTACACTCTACACTCTATACCCTACACTCTACACTCTACACTCTATACCCTACACTCTACGCTCTATACCCTACACTCTATAACATACACTCTATACCCTACACTCTATACCCTACACTCTATACCATACACTCTATACCCTACACTCTATACCCTACACTCTATACCATACACTCTGTACCCTACACTCTATACCCTACACTCTATACCCTACACCCTATACCCTACACTCTATACCCTACACTCTACACCCTACACTCTATACCTTACACTCTATACCCTACACTCTATACCCTACACTCTAAACTCTATACCCTGCACTCTACACTCTATACCCTACACTCTATACCCTACACTCTATACCCTACACTCTATACCCTACACTCTATACCCTACACTCTATACCCTACACTCTACACTCTATACCCTACACTCTAGACCATACACTCCATACCCTACACTCTATACCGTACACTCTATACCCTACACTCTATACCCTACAATCTATACCCTACACTCTACACCCTACACTCTATACCTTACACTCTATACCCTACACTCTATACCCTACACTCTAAACTCTATACCCTACACTCTACACTCTATACCCTACACTCTATAACATACACTCTATACCCTACACTCTATACCCTACACTCTACACTCTATACCCTACACTCTATACCATACACTCTACACCATACACTCTATAGCATACACTCTATACCCTACACTCTACATTCTATACCCTACACTCTATACCCTACACTCTACACCCTGCACTTCATACCCTACACACTATACCCTACACTCTACACTCTATACCCTACACTCTATACCCTACACTCTATACCCTACACTCTATACCCTACACTCTATACCCTACAGTCTATACCCTACACTCTATACCCTACACTCTACACTCTATACCTTACACTCTACACTCTATTCCCTACACTCTATACCTTACACTCTATACCCTACACTCTATACCCTACACTCTATACCCTACACTCTACACCCTACACTCTATACCCTACACTCTATACCATACACTCTATACCCTACACTCTACACTCTATACCCTACACTCTACACCCTACACTCTATACCCTACACTCTAATCCCTACACTCTACACTCTATACCCTACACTCTATACCCTATACTCTACACTCTATACCTTACACTCTACACTCTATTCCCTACACTCTATACCCTACACTCTATACCCTACACTCTATACCATACACTCTATACCCTACACTCTACACTCTATACCCTACACTCTACACACTACACTCTATACCCTACACTCTAATCCCTACACTCTACACTCTATACCCTACACGCTATACCCTACACTCTATACCCTACACTCTACACTCTCTACCCTACACTCTATACCCTACACTCTATAACATACACTCTATACCCTACACTCTACACCCTACACTCTATACCATACACTCTACACTCTATACCCTACACTCTATACCATACACTCTACACCATACACTCTATAGCATACACTCTATACCCTACACTCTACACTCTATACCCTACACTCTATACCCTACACTCTACACCCTGCACTCTATACCCTACACACTATACCCTACACTCTACACTCTATACCCTACACTCTATACCCTACACTCTATACCCTACACTCTATACCCTACACTCTACACTCTATACCCTACACTCTACACACTACACTCTATACCCTACACTCTAATCCCTACACTCTACACTCTATACCCTACACTCTATACCCTACACTCTATACCCTACACTCTACACTCTCTACCCTACACTCTATACCCTACACTCTATAACATACACTCTATACCCTACACTCTACACCCTACACTCTATACCATACACTCTACACTCTATACCCTACACTCTATACCATACACTCTACACCATACACTCTATAGCATACACTCTATACCCTACACTCTACACTCTATACCCTACACTCTATACCCTACACTCTACACCCTGCACTCTATACCCTACACACTATACCCTACACTCTACACTCTATACCCTACACTCTATACCCTACACTCTATACCCTACACTCTATACCCTACACTCTACTCTCTATACCCTACACTCTATAGCCTACACTCTACAATCTATACCCTACACTCTATACCCTACATTCTATACCCTACAGTCTATACCCTACACTCTATACCCTACACTCTACACTCTATACCTTACACTCCACACTCTATTCCCTACACTCTATACCCTACACTCTATACCCTACACTCTATACCCTACACTCTACACCCTACACTCTATACCCTACACTCTATACCATACACTCTATACCCTACACTCTACACTCTATACCCTACACTCTACACCCTACACTCTATACCCTACACTCTAATCCCTACACTCTACACTCTATACCTTACACTCTATACCCTACACTCTACACTCTATACCTTACACTCTACACTCTATTCCCTACACTCTATACCCTACACTCTATACCCTACACTCTATACCCTACACTCTATACCCTACACTCTACACCCTACACTCTATACCCTACACTCTATACCCTACACTCTAATCCCTACACTCTACACTCTATACCCTACACTCTATACCCTACACTCTATACCCTACACACTACACTCTCTAACCTACACTCTATACCCTGCACACTATACCCTACACTCTATACCCTACACTCTACACTCTATACCCTACACTCTACACTCTATACCCTACACTCTATACCCTACACTCTATACCCTACACTCTATACCCTACACTCTATACCCTACACTCTACACTCTATACCCTACACTCTACACTCTATACCCTACACTCTATACCCTACACTCTATAACATACACTCTATACCCTACACTCTACACCCTACACTCTATACCATACACTCTACACTCTATACCCTACACTCTATACCATACACTCTACACCATACACTCTATAGCATACACTCTATACCCTACACTCTACACCCTACACTCTATACCATACACTCTACACTCTATACCCTACACTCTATACCATACACTCTACACCATACACTCTATAGCATACACTCTATACCCTACACTCTAATCCCTACACTCTACACTCTATACCCTACACTCTATACCCTACACTCTATACCCTACACTCTACACTCTCTACCCTACACTCTATACCCTACACTCTATAACATACACTCTATACCCTACACTCTAAACCCTACACTCTATACCATACACTCTACACTCTATACCCTACACTCTATACCATACACTCTACACCATACACTCTATAGCATACACTCTATACCCTACACTCTACACTCTATACCCTACACTCTATACCCCTACACTCTACACCCTGCACTCTATACCCTACACACTATACCCTACACTCTACACTCTATACCCTACACTCTATACCCTACACTCTATACCCTACACTCTATACCCTACACTCTACTCTCTATACCCTACACTCTATAGCCTACACTCTACAATCTATACCCTACACTCTATACCCTACACTCTATACCCTACAGTCTATACCCTACACTCTATACCCTACACTCTACACTCTATACCCTACACTCTACACCCTACACTCTATACCCTACACTCTAATCCCTACACTCTACACTCTATACCTTACACTCTATACCCTACACTCTACACTCTATACCTTACACTCTACACTCTATTCCCTACACTCTATACCCTACACTCTATACCCTACACTCTATACCCTACACTCTATACCCTACACTCTACACCCTACACTCTATACCCTACACTCTATACCCTACACTCTAATCCCTACACTCTACACTCTATACCCTACACTCTATACCCTACACTCTATACCCTACACTCTACACTCTCTACCCTACACTCTATACCCTGCACACTATACCCTACACTCTATACCCTACACTCTACACTCTATACCCTACACTCTACACTCTATACCCTACACTCTATACCCTACACTCTATACCCTACACTCTATACCCTACACTCTATACCCTACACTCTACACTCTATACCCTACACTCTACACTCTATACCCTACACTCTACACTCTATACCCTACACTCTATACCCTACACTCTATACCCTACACTCTATACCCTACACTCTATACCCTACACTCTACACTCTATGCCCTACACTCTACACTCTATACCTTACACTCTACACTCTATTCCCTACACTCTGTACACTACACTCTATACCCTACACTCTACACCCCACACTCTATACCCTACACTCTATACCATACACTCTATACCCTACACTCTACACTCTATACCCTACACTCTACACCCTACACTCTATACACTACACTATAATCCCTACACTCTACAATCTATACCCTACACTCTATACCCTACATTCTATACCCTACACTCTACACTCTCTACCCTACACTCTCTACCCTACACTCTATACCCTACACTCTATACCCTACACTCTACACTCTATACCCTACACTCTACACTCTATACCCTACACTCTATGCCCTACACTCTATTCCCTACACTCTTCACTCGATGCCCTACACTCTACACTCTATACCCTACACTCTATACCCTACACTCTATACCCTACACTCTACACTCTATACCCTACACTCTATACCCTACACTCTATGCCCTACACTCTATACCCTACACTCTATACCCTACACTCTATACCCTACACTCTATACCATACACTCTATACCCTACACTCTACACTCTATACCCTACACTCTACATCCTACACTCTATACCCTACACTCTAATCCCGACACTCTACACTCTATACTCTACACTCTATACCCTACACTCTATGCCCTACACTCTATACCCTACACTCTATAGCCTACACTCTACAATCTATACCCTACACTCTATACCCTACACTCTATACCCTACAGTCTATACCCTACACTCTATACCCTACACTCTACACTCTATACCTTACACTCTACACTCTATTCCCTACACTCTATACCCTACACTCTATACCCTACACTCTATACCATACACTCTATACCCTACACTCTATACCCTACACTCTACACCCTACACTCTATACCCTACACTCTATACCATACACTCTATACCCTACACTCTACACTCTATACCCTACACTCTACATCCTACACTCTATACCCTACACTCTAATCCCGACACTCTACACTCTATACTCTACACTCTATACCCTACACTCTATACCCTACACTCTACACTCTCTACCCTACACTCTATACCCTACACTCTATACCCTACACTCTACACTCTATACCCTACACTCTATACCCTACACTCTATACCCTACACTCTATACCCTACACTCTATACCATACACTCTATACCCTACACTCTATACCCTACACTCTGAACCCTACACTCTATACCCTACACTCTACTCCCTACACTCTATACCCTACACTCTATACCCTACACTCTACACTCTATACCCTACACTCTATACCCTACACTCTATACCCTACACTCTACACTCTATACCCTACACTCTACACTCTATACCCTGCACTCTATACCCTACACTCTATACCCTACACTCTATACCCTACACTCTATACCCTACACTCTACACTATATACCCTACACTCTATACCCTACACTCTATACCCTACACTCTATACCCTACACTCTACACTATATACCCTACACTCTATACCCTACACTCTATACCCTACACTCTATACCCTACACTCTATACCCTACACTCTTTGCCCTACACTCTATACCCTACACTCTATACCCTACACTCTACACTATATACCCTACACTCTATACCCTACACTCTATACCCTACACTCTATACCCTACACTCTATACCCTACACTCTTTGCCCTACACTCTATACCCTACACTCTATATCCTACACTCTATACCATACACTCTATACCCTACACTCTACACTCTATACCCTACACTCTATACCCTACACTCTATGCCCAACACTCTATACCCTACACTCTACACCCTACACTCTATACCCTACACTCTATATCATACACTCTATACCCTACACTCTACACTCTATACCCTACACTCTACACCCTACACTCTATACCCTACACTTTAATCCCTACACTCTACACTCTATACCCTACACTCTATACCCTACACTCTATATCCTACACTCTACACTCTCTACCCTACACTCTATACCCTACACTCTATACCCTACACTCTATACCCTACACTCTACACTCTATACCCTAAACTCTACACTCTATACCCTACACTCTATACCCTACACTCTATACCCTACACTCAATACCCTACACTCTATACCCTACACTCTACACTCTATACCCTACACTCTATACCCTACACTCTATACCCTACACTCTACACTCTATACCCTACACTCTATACCCTACACCCTATGCCCTACACTCTATACCCTACACTCTACACCCTACACTCTATACCTTACACTCTATACCCTACTCTCTATACCCTACACTCTAAACTCTATACCCTACACTCTATACCCTACACTCTATAACATACACTCTACACCCTACACTCTATACCCTACAATCTATACCATACACTCTATACCCTACACTCTATACCCTACACTCTATACCCTACACTCTATACCATACACTCTATACCCTACACTCTATACCCTACACTCTACACCCTACACTCTATACCTTACACTCTATACCCTACACTCTAAACTCTATACCCTACACTCTACACTCTATACCATACACTCTATACCCTACACTCTATACCCTACACTCTATACCCTACACTCTATACCCTACACTCTACACCTTACACTCTATACCCTACACTCTATACCCTACACTCTAAACTCTATACCCTACACTCTACACTCTATACCCTACACTCTACACTCTATACCCTACACTCTACACTCTACACTCTATACCCTACACTCTACGCTCTATACCCTACACTCTATAACATACACTCTATACCCTACACTCTATACCCTACACTCTATACCATACACTCTATACCCTACACTCTATACCCTACACTCTATACCATACACTCTGTACCCTACACTCTATACCCTACACTCTATACCCTACACCCTATACCCTACACTCTATACCCTACACTCTACACCCTACACTCTATACCTTACACTCTATACCCTACACTCTATACCCTACACTCTAAACTCTATACCCTGCACTCTACACTCTATACCCTACACTCTATACCCTACACTCTATACCCTACACTCTATACCCTACACTCTATACCCTACACTCTACACTCTATACCCTACACTCTAGACCATACACTCCATACCCTACACTCTATACCGTACACTCTATACCCTACACTCTATACCCTACAATCTATACCCTACACTCTACACCCTACACTCTATACCTTACACTCTATACCCTACACTCTATACCCTACACTCTAAACTCTATACCCTACACTCTACACTCTATACCCTACACTCTATAACATACACTCTATACCCTACACTCTATACCCTACACTCTACACTCTATACCCTACACTCTATACCATACACTCTACACCATACACTCTATAGCATACACTCTATACCCTACACTCTACATTCTATACCCTACACTCTATACCCTACACTCTACACCCTGCACTCTATACCCTACACACTATACTCTACACTCTACACTCTATACCCTACACTCTATACCCTACACTCTATACCCTACACTCTATACCCTACACTCTATACCCTACACTCTATACCCTACACTCTACACTCTATACCTTACACTCTACACTCTATTCCCTACACTCTATACCTTACACTCTATACCCTACACTCTATACCCTACACTCTATACCCTACACTCTACACCCTACACTCTATACCCTACACTCTATACCATACACTCTATACCCTACACTCTACACTCTATACCCTACACTCTACACCCTACACTCTATACCCTACACTCTAATCCCTACACTCTACACTCTATACCCTACACTCTATACCCTATACTCTACACTCTATACTTACACTCTACACTCTATTCCCTACACTCTATACCCTACACTCTATACCCTACACTCAATACCCTACACTCTACACCCTACACTCTATACCCTACACTCTATACCATACACTCTATACCCTACACTCTACACTCTATACCCTACACTCTACACACTACACTCTATACCCTACACTCTAAACTCTATACCCTGCACTCTACACTCTATACCCTACACTCTATACCCTACACTCTATACCCTACACTCTATACCCTACACTCTACACCCTACACTCTATACCCTACACTCTATATCATACACTCTATACCCTACACTCTACACTCTATACCCTACACTCTACACCCTACACTCTATACCCTACACTTTAATCCCTACACTCTACACTCTATACCCTACACTCTATACCCTACACTCTATATCCTACACTCTACACTCTCTACCCTACACTCTATACCCTACACTCTATACCCTACACTCTATACCCTACACTCTACACTCTATACCCTAAACTCTACACTCTATACCCTACACTCTATACCCTACACTCTATACCCTACACTCAATACCCTACACTCTATACCCTACACTCTACACTCTATACCCTACACTCTATACCCTACACTCTATACCCTACACTCTACACTCTATACCCTACACTCTATACCCTACACCCTATGCCCTACACTCTATACCCTACACTCTACACCCTACACTCTATACCTTACACTCTATACCCTACTCTCTATACCCTACACTCTAAACTCTATACCCTACACTCTATACCCTACACTCTATAACATACACTCTACACCCTACACTCTATACCCTACAATCTATACCATACACTCTATACCCTACACTCTATACCCTACACTCTATACCCTACACTCTATACCATACACTCTATACCCTACACTCTATACCCTACACTCTACACCCTACACTCTATACCTTACACTCTATACCCTACACTCTAAACTCTATACCCTACACTCTACACTCTATACCATACACTCTATACCCTACACTCTATACCCTACACTCTATACCCTACACTCTATACCCTACACTCTACACCTTACACTCTATACCCTACACTCTATACCCTACACTCTAAACTCTATACCCTACACTCTACACTCTATACCCTACACTCTACACTCTATACCCTACACTCTACACTCTACACTCTATACCCTACACTCTACGCTCTATACCCTACACTCTATAACATACACTCTATACCCTACACTCTATACCCTACACTCTATACCATACACTCTATACCCTACACTCTATACCCTACACTCTATACCATACACTCTGTACCCTACACTCTATACCCTACACTCTATACCCTACACCCTATACCCTACACTCTATACCCTACACTCTACACCCTACACTCTATACCTTACACTCTATACCCTACACTCTATACCCTACACTCTAAACTCTATACCCTGCACTCTACACTCTATACCCTACACTCTATACCCTACACTCTATACCCTACACTCTATACCCTACACTCTATACCCTACACTCTACACTCTATACCCTACACTCTAGACCATACACTCCATACCCTACACTCTATACCGTACACTCTATACCCTACACTCTATACCCTACAATCTATACCCTACACTCTACACCCTACACTCTATACCTTACACTCTATACCCTACACTCTATACCCTACACTCTAAACTCTATACCCTACACTCTACACTCTATACCCTACACTCTATAACATACACTCTATACCCTACACTCTATACCCTACACTCTACACTCTATACCCTACACTCTATACCATACACTCTACACCATACACTCTATAGCATACACTCTATACCCTACACTCTACATTCTATACCCTACACTCTATACCCTACACTCTACACCCTGCACTCTATACCCTACACACTATACTCTACACTCTACACTCTATACCCTACACTCTATACCCTACACTCTATACCCTACACTCTATACCCTACACTCTATACCCTACACTCTATACCCTACACTCTACACTCTATACCTTACACTCTACACTCTATTCCCTACACTCTATACCTTACACTCTATACCCTACACTCTATACCCTACACTCTATACCCTACACTCTACACCCTACACTCTATACCCTACACTCTATACCATACACTCTATACCCTACACTCTACACTCTATACCCTACACTCTACACCCTACACTCTATACCCTACACTCTAATCCCTACACTCTACACTCTATACCCTACACTCTATACCCTATACTCTACACTCTATACTTACACTCTACACTCTATTCCCTACACTCTATACCCTACACTCTATACCCTACACTCAATACCCTACACTCTACACCCTACACTCTATACCCTACACTCTATACCATACACTCTATACCCTACACTCTACACTCTATACCCTACACTCTACACACTACACTCTATACCCTACACTCTAAACTCTATACCCTGCACTCTACACTCTATACCCTACACTCTATACCCTACACTCTATACCCTACACTCTATACCCTACACTCTACACTCTATACCCTACACTCTAGACCATACACTCCATACCCTACACTCTATACCGTACACTCTATACCCTACACTCTATACCCTACAATCTATACCCTACACTCTACACCCTACACTCTATACCTTACACTCTATACCCTACACTCTATACCCTACACTCTAAACTCTATACCCTACACTCTACACTCTATACCCTACACTCTATAACATACACTCTATACCCTACACTCTATACCCTACACTCTACACTCTATACCCTACACTCTATACCATACACTCTACACCATACACTCTATAGCATACACTCTATACCCTACACTCTACATTCTATACCCTACACTCTATACCCTACACTCTACACCCTGCACTCTATACCCTACACACTATACTCTACACTCTACACTCTATACCCTACACTCTATACCCTACACTCTATACCCTACACTCTATACCCTACAGTCTATACCCTACACTCTATACCCTACACTCTACACTCTAAACCTTACACTCTACACTCTATTCCCTACACTCTATACCTTACACTCTATACCCTACACTCTATACCCTACACTCTATACCCTACACTCTACACCCTACACTCTATACCCTACACTCTATACCATACACTCTATACCCTACACTCTACACTCTATACCCTACACTCTACACCCTACACTCTATACCCTACACTCTAATCCCTACACTCTACACTCTATACCCTACACTCTATACCCTATACTCTACACTCTATACCTTACACTCTACACTCTATTCCCTACACTCTATACCCTACACTCTATACCCTACACTCTATACCCTACACTCTACACCCTACACTCTATACCCTACACTCTATACCATACACTCTATACCCTACACTCTACACTCTATACCCTACACTCTACACACTACACTCTATACCCTACACTCTAATCCCTACACTCTACACTCTATACCCTACACTCTATACCCTACACTCTATACCCTACACTCTACACTCTCTACCCTACACTCTATACCCTACACTCTATAACATACACTCTATACCCTACACTCTACACCCTACACTCTATACCATACACTCTACACTCTATACCCTACACTCTATACCATACACTCTACACCATACACTCTATAGCATACACTCTATACCCTACACTCTACACTCTATACCCTACACTCCATACCCTACACTCTACACCCTGCACTCTATACCCTACACACTATACCCTACACTCTACACTCTATACCCTACACTCTATACCCTACACTCTCTACCCTACACTCTATACCCTACACTCTATACCCTACACTCTACACTCTATACCCTACACTCTATACCCTACACTCTATACCCTACACTCTATACCCTACACTCTATACCATACACTCTATACCCTACACTCTATACCCTACACTCTGAACCCTACACTCTATACCCTACACTCTACTCCCTACACTCTATACCCTACACTCTATACCCTACACTCTACACTCTATACCCTACACTCTATACCCTACACTCTATACCCTACACTCTACACTCTATACCCTACACTCTACACTCTATACCCTGCACTCTATACCCTACACTCTATACCCTACACTCTATACCCTACACTCTATACCCTACACTCTACACTATATACCCTACACTCTATACCCTACACTCTATACCCTACACTCTATACCCTACACTCTACACTATATACCCTACACTCTATACCCTACACTCTATACCCTACACTCTATACCCTACACTCTATACCCTACACTCTTTGCCCTACACTCTATACCCTACACTCTATACCCTACACTCTACACTATATACCCTACACTCTATACCCTACACTCTATACCCTACACTCTATACCCTACACTCTATACCCTACACTCTTTGCCCTACACTCTATACCCTACACTCTATATCCTACACTCTATACCATACACTCTATACCCTACACTCTACACTCTATACCCTACACTCTATACCCTACACTCTATGCCCAACACTCTATACCCTACACTCTACACCCTACACTCTATACCCTACACTCTATATCATACACTCTATACCCTACACTCTACACTCTATACCCTACACTCTACACCCTACACTCTATACCCTACACTTTAATCCCTACACTCTACACTCTATACCCTACACTCTATACCCTACACTCTATATCCTACACTCTACACTCTCTACCCTACACTCTATACCCTACACTCTATACCCTACACTCTATACCCTACACTCTACACTCTATACCCTAAACTCTACACTCTATACCCTACACTCTATACCCTACACTCTATACCCTACACTCAATACCCTACACTCTATACCCTACACTCTACACTCTATACCCTACACTCTATACCCTACACTCTATACCCTACACTCTACACTCTATACCCTACACTCTATACCCTACACCCTATGCCCTACACTCTATACCCTACACTCTACACCCTACACTCTATACCTTACACTCTATACCCTACTCTCTATACCCTACACTCTAAACTCTATACCCTACACTCTATACCCTACACTCTATAACATACACTCTACACCCTACACTCTATACCCTACAATCTATACCATACACTCTATACCCTACACTCTATACCCTACACTCTATACCCTACACTCTATACCATACACTCTATACCCTACACTCTATACCGTACACTCTATACCATACACTCTATACCCTACACTCTATACCCTACACTCTACACCCTACACTCTATACCTTACACTCTATACCCTACACTCTAAACTCTATACCCTACACTCTACACTCTATACCATACAATCTATACCCTACACTCTATACCCTACACTCTATACCCTACACTCTATACCCTACACTCTACGCCTTACACTCTATACCCTACACTCTATACCCTACACTCTAAACTCTATACCCTACACTCTACACTCTATACCCTACACTCTACACTCTATACCCTACACTCTACACTCTACACTCTATACCCTACACTCTACGCTCTATACCCTACACTCTATAACATACACTCTATACCCTACACTCTATACCCTACACTCTATACCATACACTCTATACCCTACACTCTATACCCTACACTCTATACCATACACTCTGTACCCTACACTCTATACCCTACACTCTATACCCTACACCCTATACCCTACACTCTATACCCTACACTCTACACCCTACACTCTATACCTTACACTCTATACCCTACACTCTATACCCTACACTCTAAACTCTATACCCTGCACTCTACACTCTATACCCTACACTCTATACCCTACACTCTATACCCTACACTCTATACCCTACACTCTACACCCTACACTCTATACCTTACACTCTATACCCTACACTCTATACCCTACACTCTAAACTCTATACCCTGCACTCTACACTCTATACCCTACACTCTATACCCTACACTCTATACCCTACACTCTATACCCTACACTCTATACCCTACACTCTACACTCTATACCCTACACTCTAGACCATACACTCCATACCCTACACTCTATACCGTACACTCTATACCCTACACTCTATACCCTACAATCTATACCCTACACTCTACACCCTACACTCTATACCTTACACTCTATACCCTACACTCTATACCCTACACTCTAAACTCTATACCCTACACTCTACACTCTATACCCTACACTCTATATCATACACTCTATACCCTACACTCTATACCCTACACTCTACACTCTATACCCTACACTCTATACCATACACTCTACACCATACACTCTATAGCATACACTCTATACCCTACACTCTACATTCTATACCCTACACACTATACCCTACACTCTACACCCTGCACTCTATACCCTACACACTATACTCTACACTCTACACTCTATACCCTACACTCTATACCCTACACTCTATTCCCTACACTCTATACCCTACACTCTATACCCTACACTCTATACCCTACACTCTACACTCTATACCTTACACTCTACACTCTATTCCCTACACTCTATACCTTACACTCTATACCCTACACTCTATACCCTACACTCTATACCCTACACTCTACACCCTACACTCTATACCCTACACTCTATACCATACACTCTATACCCTACACTCTACACTCTATACCCTACACTCTACACCCTACACTCTATACCCTACACTCTAATCCCTACACTCTACACTCTATACCCTACACTCTATACCCTATACTCTACACTCTATAATTACACTCTACACTCTATTCCCTACACTCTATACCCTACACTCTATACCCTACACTCAATACCCTACACTCTACACCCTACACTCTATACCCTACACTCTACACTCTATACCCTACACTCTACACACTACACTCTATACCCTACACTCTAAACTCTATACCCTGCACTCTACACTCTATACCCTACACTCTATACCCTACACTCTATACCCTACACTCTATACCCTACACTCTACACTCTATACCCTACACTCTAGACCATACACTCCATACCCTACACTCTATACCGTACACTCTATACCCTACACTCTATACCCTACAATCTATACCCTACACTCTTCACCCTACACTCTATACCTTACACTCTATACCCTACACTCTATACCCTACACTCTAAACTCTATACCCTACACTCTACACTCTATACCCTACACTCTATAACATACACTCTATACCCTACACTCTATACCCTACACTCTACACTCTATACCCTACACTCTATACCATACACTCTACACCATACACTCTATAGCATACACTCTATACCCTACACTCTACATTCTATACCCTACACTCTATACCCTACACTCTACACCCTGCACTCTATACCCTACACACTATACTCTACACTCTACACTCTATACCCTACACTCTATACCCTACACTCTATACCCTACACTCTATACCCTACACTCTATACCCTACAGTCTATACCCTACACTCTATACCCTACACTCTACACTCTATACCTTACACTCTACACTCTATTCCCTACACTCTATACCTTACACTCTATACCCTACACTCTATACCCTACACTCTATACCCTACACTCTACACCCTACACTCTATACCCTACACTCTATACCATACACTCTATACCCTACACTCTACACTCTATACCCTACACTCTACACCCTACACTCTATACCCTACACTCTAATCCCTACACTCTACACTCTATACCCTACACTCTATACCCTATACTCTACACTCTATACCTTACACTCTACACTCTATTCCCTACACTCTATACCCTACACTCTATACCCTACACTCTATACCCTACACTCTACACCCTACACTCTATACCCTACACTCTATACCATACACTCTATACCCTACACTCTACACTCTATACCCTACACTCTACACACTACACTCTATACCCTACACTCTAATCCCTACACTCTACACTCTATACCCTACACTCTATACCCTACACTCTATACCCTACACTCTACACTCTCTACCCTACACTCTAAACCCTACACTCTATAACATACACTCTATACCCTACACTCTACACCCTACACTCTATACCATACACTCTACACTCTATACCCTACACTCTATACCATACACTCTACACCATACACTCTATAGCATACACTCTATACCCTACACTCTACACTCTATACCCTACACTCCATACCCTACACTCTACACCCTGCACTCTATACCCTACACACTATACCCTACACTCTACACTCTATACCCTACACTCTATACCCTACACTCTATACCCTACACTCTATACCCTACACTCTACACTCTATACCCTACACTCTACACACTACACTCTATACCCTACACTCTAATCCCTACACTCTACACTCTATACCCTACACTCTATACCCTACACTCTATACCCTACACTCTACACTCTCTACCCTACACTCTATACCCTACACTCTATAACATACACTCTATACCCTACACTCTACACCCTACACTCTATACCATACACTCTACACTCTATACCCTACACTCTATACCATACACTCTACACCATACACTCTATAGCATACACTCTATACCCTACACTCTACACTCTATACCCTACACTCTATACCCTACACTCTACACCCTGCACTCTATACCCTACACACTATACCCTACACTCTACACTCTATACCCTACACTCTATACCCTACACTCTATACCCTACACTCTACTCTCTATACCCTACACTCTATAGCCTACACTCTACAATCTATACCCTACACTCTATACCCTACACTCTATACCCTACAGCCTATACCCTACACTCTACACTCTATACCTTACACTCCACACTCTATTCCCTACACTCTATACCCTACACTCTATACCCTACACTCTATACCCTACACTCTATACCCTACACTCTACACCCTAGACTCTATACCCTACACTCTATACCATACACTCTATACCCTACACTCTACACTCTATACCCTACACTCTACACCCTACACTCTATACCCTACACTCTAATCCCTACACTCTACACTCTATACCTTACACTCTATACCCTACACTCTACACTCTATACCTTACACTCTACACTCTATTCCCTACACTCTATACCCTACACTCTATACCCTACACTCTATACCCTACACTCTACACCCTACACTCTATACCCTACACTCTATACCCTACACTCTACACTCTATACCCTACACTCCACACCCTACACTCTATACCCTACACTCTAATCCCTACACTCTACACTCTATACCCTACACTCTATACCCTACACTCTATACCCTACACTCTACACTCTCTACCCTACACTCTATACCCTACACTCTGTACCCTACACTCTATACCCTACACTCTACACTCTATACCCTACACTCTACACTCTATACCCTACACTCTATACCCTACACTCTATACCCTACACTCTACACTTTATACCCTACACTCTATACCCTACACTCTATACCCTACACTCTATACCCTACACTCTACACTATATACCCTACACTCTATACCCTACACTCTATACCCTACACTCTATACCCTACACTCTATACCCTACACTCTTTGCCCTACACTCTATGCCCTACACTCTATACCCTACACTCTACACTATATACCCTACACTCTATACCCTACACTCTATACCCTACACTCTATACCCTACACTCTATACCCTACACTCTTTGCCCTACACTCTATACCCTACACTCTATACCCTACACTCTATACCATACACTCTATACCCTACACTCTACACTCTATACCCTACACTCTATACCCTACACTCTATGCCCAACACTCTATACCCTACACTCTACACCCTACACTCTATACCCTACACTCTATATCATACACTCTATACCCTACACTCTACACTCTATACCCTACACTCTACACCCTACACTCTATACCCTACACTTTAATCCCTACACTCTACACTCTATACCCTACACTCTATACCCTACACTCTATATCCTACACTCTAGACTCTCTACCCTACACTCTATACCCTACACTCTATACCCTACACTCTATACCCTACACTCTACACTCTATACCCTAAACTCTACACTCTATACCCAACACTCTATACCCTACACTCTATACCCTACACTCAATACCCTACACTCTATACCCTACACTCTACACTCTATACCCTACACTCTATACCCTACACTCTATACCCTACACTCTACACTCTATACCCTACACTCTATACCCTACACCCTATGCCCTACACTCTATACCCTACACTCTACACCCTACACTCTATACCTTACACTCTATACCCTACTCTCTATACCCTACACTCTAAACTCTATACCCTACACTCTATACCCTACACTCTATAACATACACTCTACACCCTACACTCTATACCCTACAATCTATACCATACACTCTATACCCTACACTCTATACCCTACACTCTATACCCTACACTCTATACCATACACTCTATACCCTACACTCTATACCGTACACTCTATACCATACACTCTATACCCTACACTCTATACCCTACACTCTACACCCTACACTCTATACCTTACACTCTATACCCTACACTCTAAACTCTATACCCTACACTCTACACTCTATACCATACACTCTATACCCTACACTCTATACCCTACACTCTATACCCTACACTCTATACCCTACACTCTATACCCTACACTCTACACCTTACACTCTATACCCTACACTCTATACCCTACACTCTAAACTCTATACCCTACACTCTACACTCTATACCCTACACTCTACACTCTATACCCTACACTCTACACTCTACACTCTATACCCTACACTCTACGCTCTATACCCTACACTCTATAACATACACTCTATACCCTACACTCTATACCCTACACTCTATACCATACACTCTATACCCTACACTCTATACCCTACACTCTATACCATACACTCTGTACCCTACACTCTATACCCTACACTCTATACCCTACACCCTATACCCTACACTCTATACCCTACACTCTACACCCTACACTCTATACCTTACACTCTATACCCTACACTCTATACCCTACACTCTAAACTCTATACCCTGCACTCTACACTCTATACCCTACACTCTATACCCTACACTCTATACCCTACACTCTATACCCTACACTCTATACCCTACACTCTACACTCTATACCCTACACTCTAGACCATACACTCCATACCCTACACTCTATACCGTACACTCTATACCCTACACTCTATACCCTACAATCTATACCCTACACTCTACACCCTACACTCTATACCTTACACTCTATACCCTACACTCTATACCCTACACTCTATAACATACACTCTATACCCTACACTCTATACCCTACACTCTACACTCTATACCCTACACTCTATACCATACACTCTACACCATACACTCTATAGCATACACTCTATACCCTACACTCTACATTCTATACCCTACACTCTATACCCTACACTCTACACCCTGCACTCTATACCCTACACACTATACCCTACACTCTACACTCTATACCCTACACTCTATACCCTACACTCTATACCCTACACTCTATACCCTACACTCTATACCCTACAGTCTATACCCTACACTCTATACCCTACACTCTACACTCTATACCTTACACTCTACACTCTATTTCCTACACTCTATACCTTACACTCTATACCCTACACTCTATACCCTACACTCTATACCCTACACTCTACACCCTACACTCTATACCCTACACTCTATACCATACACTCTATACCCTACACTCTACACTCTATACCCTACACTCTACACCCTACACTCTATACCCTACACTCTAATCCCTACACTCTACACTCTATACCCTACACTCTATACCCTATACTCTACACTCTATACCTTACACTCTACACTCTATTCCCTACACTCTATACCCTACACTCTATACCCTACACTCTATACCCTACACTCTACACCCTACACTCTATACCCTACACTCTATACCATACACTCTATACCCTACACTCTACACTCTATACCCTACACTCTACACACTACACTCTATACCCTACACTCTAATCCCTACACTCTACACTCTATACCCTACACTCTATACCCTACACTCTATACCCTACACTCTACACTCTCTACCCTACACTCTATACCCTACACTCTATAACATACACTCTATACCCTACACTCTACACCCTACACTCTATATCATACACTCTACACTCTATACCCTACACTCTATACCATACACTCTACACCATACACTCTATAGCATACACTCTACACCCTACACTCTACACTCTATACCCTACACTCTATACCCTACACTCTACACCCTGCACTCTATACCCTACACACTATACCCTACACTCTACACTCTATACCCTACACTCTATACCCTACACTCTATACCCTACACTCTATACCCTACACTCTACACTCTATACCCTACACTCTACACACTACACTCTATACCCTACACTCTAATCCCTACACTCTACACTCTATACCCTACACTCTATACCCTACACTCTATACCCTACACTCTACACTCTCTACCCTACACTCTATACCCTACACTCTATAACATACACTCTATACCCTACACTCTACACCCTACACTCTATACCATACACTCTACACTCTATACCCTACACTCTATACCATACACTCTACACCATACACTCTATAGCATACACTCTATACCCTACACTCTACACTCTATACCCTACACTCTATACCCTACACTCTACACCCTGCACTCTATACCCTACACACTATACCCTACACTCTACACTCTATACCCTACACTCTATACCCTACACTCTATACCCTACACTCTATACCCTACACTCTACTCTCTATACCCTACACTCTATAGCCTACACTCTACAATCTATACCCTACACTCTATACCCTACACTCTATACCCTACAGTCTATACCCTACACTCTATACCCTACACTCTACACTCTATACCTTACACTCCACACTCTATTCCCTACACTCTATACCCTACACTCTATACCCTACACTCTATACCCTACACTCTACACCCTACACTCTATACCCTACACTCTATACCATACACTCTACACTCTATACCCTACACTCTACACCCTACACTCTATACCCTACACTCTAATCCCTACACTCTACACTCTATACCTTACACTCTATACCATACACTCTACACTCTATACCTTACACTCTACACTCTATTCCCTACACTCTATACCCTACACTCTATACCCTACACTCTATACCCTACACTATACACCCTACACTCTATACCCTACACTCTATACCCTACACTCTAATCCCTACACTCTACACTCTATACCCTACACTCTATACCCTACACTCTATACCCTACACTCTACACTCTCTACCCTACACTCTATACCCTGCACACTATACCCTACACTCTATACCCTACACTCTACACTCTATACCCTACACTCTACACTCTATACCCTACACTCTATACCCTACACTCTATACCCTACACTCTATACCCTACACTCTATACCCTACACTCTACACTCTATACCCTACACTCTACACTCTATACCCTACACTCTACACTCTATACCCTACACTCTATACCCTACACTCTATACCCTACACTCTATACCCTACACTCTATACCCTACACTCTACACTCTATGCCCTACACTCTACACTCTATACCTTACACTCTACACTCTATTCCCTACACTCTGTACCCTACACTCTATACCCTACACTCTACACCCCACACTCTATACCCTACACTCTATACCATACACTCTATACCCTACACTCTACACTCTATACCCTACACTCTACACCCTACACTCTATACACTACACTATAATCCCTACACTCTACAATCTATACCCTACACTCTATACCCTACACTCTATACCCTACACTCTACACTCTCTACCCTACACTCGCTACCCTACACTCTATACCCTACACTCTATACCCTACACTCTACACTCTATACCCTACACTCTACACTCTATACCCTACACTCTATGCCCTACACTCTATACCCTACACTCTACACTCGATGCCCTACACTCTACACTCTATACCCTACACTCTATACCCTACACTCTATACCCTACACTCTATGCCCTACACTCTATACCCTACACTCTATACCCTACACTCTATACCCTACACTCTACACTCTACACTCTATACCCTACACTCTACGCTCTATACCCTACATTCTATAACATACACTCTATACCCTACACTCTATACCCTACACTCTATACCATACACTCTATACCCTACACTCTATACCCTACACTCTATACCATACACTCTGTACCCTACACTCTATACCCTACACTCTATACCCTACACCCTATACCCTACACTCTATACCCTACACTCTACACCCTACACTCTATACCTTACACTCTATACCCTACACTCTATACCCTACACTCTAAACTCTATACCCTGCACTCTACACTCTATACCCTACACTCTATACCCTACACTCTATACCCTACACTCTATACCCTACACTCTATACCCTACACTCTACACCCTACACTCTATACCTTACACTCTATACCCTACACTCTATACCCTACACTCTAAACTCTATACCCTGCACTCTACACTCTATACCCTACACTCTATACCCTACACTCTATACCCTACACTCTATACCCTACACTCTATACCCTACACTCTACACTCTATACCCTACACTCTAGACCATACACTCCATACCCTACACTCTATACCGTACACTCTATACCCTACACTCTATACCCTACAATCTATACCCTACACTCTACACCCTACACTCTATACCTTACACTCTATACCCTACACTCTATACCCTACACTCTAAACTCTATACCCTACACTCTACACTCTATACCCTACACTCTATATCATACACTCTATACCCTACACTCTATACCCTACACTCTACACTCTATACCCTACACTCTATACCATACACTCTACACCATACACTCTATAGCATACACTCTATACCCTACACTCTACATTCTATACCCTACACACTATACCCTACACTCTACACCCTGCACTCTATACCCTACACACTATACTCTACACTCTACACTCTATACCCTACACTCTATACCCTACACTCTATTCCCTACACTCTATACCCTACACTCTATACCCTACACTCTATACCCTACACTCTACACTCTATACCTTACACTCTACACTCTATTCCCTACACTCTATACCTTACACTCTATACCCTACACTCTATACCCTACACTCTATACCCTACACTCTACACCCTACACTCTATACCCTACACTCTATACCATACACTCTATACCCTACACTCTACACTCTATACCCTACACTCTACACCCTACACTCTATACCCTACACTCTAATCCCTACACTCTACACTCTATACCCTACACTCTATACCCTATACTCTACACTCTATAATTACACTCTACACTCTATTCCCTACACTCTATACCCTACACTCTATACCCTACACTCAATACCCTACACTCTACACCCTACACTCTATACCCTACACTCTACACTCTATACCCTACACTCTACACACTACACTCTATACCCTACACTCTAAACTCTATACCCTGCACTCTACACTCTATACCCTACACTCTATACCCTACACTCTATACCCTACACTCTATACCCTACACTCTACACTCTATACCCTACACTCTAGACCATACACTCCATACCCTACACTCTATACCGTACACTCTATACCCTACACTCTATACCCTACAATCTATACCCTACACTCTTCACCCTACACTCTATACCTTACACTCTATACCCTACACTCTATACCCTACACTCTAAACTCTATACCCTACACTCTACACTCTATACCCTACACTCTATAACATACACTCTATACCCTACACTCTATACCCTACACTCTACACTCTATACCCTACACTCTATACCATACACTCTACACCATACACTCTATAGCATACACTCTATACCCTACACTCTACATTCTATACCCTACACTCTATACCCTACACTCTACACCCTGCACTCTATACCCTACACACTATACTCTACACTCTACACTCTATACCCTACACTCTATACCCTACACTCTATACCCTACACTCTATACCCTACACTCTATACCCTACAGTCTATACCCTACACTCTATACCCTACACTCTACACTCTATACCTTACACTCTACACTCTATTCCCTACACTCTATACCTTACACTCTATACCCTACACTCTATACCCTACACTCTATACCCTACACTCTACACCCTACACTCTATACCCTACACTCTATACCATACACTCTATACCCTACACTCTACACTCTATACCCTACACTCTACACCCTACACTCTATACCCTACACTCTAATCCCTACACTCTACACTCTATACCCTACACTCTATACCCTATACTCTACACTCTATACCTTACACTCTACACTCTATTCCCTACACTCTATACCCTACACTCTATACCCTACACTCTATACCCTACACTCTACACCCTACACTCTATACCCTACACTCTATACCATACACTCTATACCCTACACTCTACACTCTATACCCTACACTCTACACACTACACTCTATACCCTACACTCTAATCCCTACACTCTACACTCTATACCCTACACTCTATACCCTACACTCTATACCCTACACTCTACACTCTCTACCCTACACTCTAAACCCTACACTCTATAACATACACTCTATACCCTACACTCTACACCCTACACTCTATACCATACACTCTACACTCTATACCCTACACTCTATACCATACACTCTACACCATACACTCTATAGCATACACTCTATACCCTACACTCTACACTCTATACCCTACACTCCATACCCTACACTCTACACCCTGCACTCTATACCCTACACACTATACCCTACACTCTACACTCTATACCCTACACTCTATACCCTACACTCTATACCCTACACTCTATACCCTACACTCTACACTCTATACCCTACACTCTACACACTACACTCTATACCCTACACTCTAATCCCTACACTCTACACTCTATACCCTACACTCTATACCCTACACTCTATACCCTACACTCTACACTCTCTACCCTACACTCTATACCCTACACTCTATAACATACACTCTATACCCTACACTCTACACCCTACACTCTATACCATACACTCTACACTCTATACCCTACACTCTATACCATACACTCTACACCATACACTCTATAGCATACACTCTATACCCTACACTCTACACTCTATACCCTACACTCTATACCCTACACTCTACACCCTGCACTCTATACCCTACACACTATACCCTACACTCTACACTCTATACCCTACACTCTATACCCTACACTCTATACCCTACACTCTACTCTCTATACCCTACACTCTATAGCCTACACTCTACAATCTATACCCTACACTCTATACCCTACACTCTATACCCTACAGCCTATACCCTACACTCTACACTCTATACCTTACACTCCACACTCTATTCCCTACACTCTATACCCTACACTCTATACCCTACACTCTATACCCTACACTCTATACCCTACACTCTACACCCTAGACTCTATACCCTACACTCTATACCATACACTCTATACCCTACACTCTACACTCTATACCCTACACTCTACACCCTACACTCTATACCCTACACTCTAATCCCTACACTCTACACTCTATACCTTACACTCTATACCCTACACTCTACACTCTATACCTTACACTCTACACTCTATTCCCTACACTCTATACCCTACACTCTATACCCTACACTCTATACCCTACACTCTACACCCTACACTCTATACCCTACACTCTATACCCTACACTCTACACTCTATACCCTACACTCCACACCCTACACTCTATACCCTACACTCTAATCCCTACACTCTACACTCTATACCCTACACTCTATACCCTACACTCTATACCCTACACTCTACACTCTCTACCCTACACTCTATACCCTACACTCTGTACCCTACACTCTATACCCTACACTCTACACTCTATACCCTACACTCTACACTCTATACCCTACACTCTATACCCTACACTCTATACCCTACACTCTACACTTTATACCCTACACTCTATACCCTACACTCTATACCCTACACTCTATACCCTACACTCTACACTATATACCCTACACTCTATACCCTACACTCTATACCCTACACTCTATACCCTACACTCTATACCCTACACTCTTTGCCCTACACTCTATGCCCTACACTCTATACCCTACACTCTACACTATATACCCTACACTCTATACCCTACACTCTATACCCTACACTCTATACCCTACACTCTATACCCTACACTCTTTGCCCTACACTCTATACCCTACACTCTATACCCTACACTCTATACCATACACTCTATACCCTACACTCTACACTCTATACCCTACACTCTATACCCTACACTCTATGCCCAACACTCTATACCCTACACTCTACACCCTACACTCTATACCCTACACTCTATATCATACACTCTATACCCTACACTCTACACTCTATACCCTACACTCTACACCCTACACTCTATACCCTACACTTTAATCCCTACACTCTACACTCTATACCCTACACTCTATACCCTACACTCTATATCCTACACTCTAGACTCTCTACCCTACACTCTATACCCTACACTCTATACCCTACACTCTATACCCTACACTCTACACTCTATACCCTAAACTCTACACTCTATACCCAACACTCTATACCCTACACTCTATACCCTACACTCAATACCCTACACTCTATACCCTACACTCTACACTCTATACCCTACACTCTATACCCTACACTCTATACCCTACACTCTACACTCTATACCCTACACTCTATACCCTACACCCTATGCCCTACACTCTATACCCTACACTCTACACCCTACACTCTATACCTTACACTCTATACCCTACTCTCTATACCCTACACTCTAAACTCTATACCCTACACTCTATACCCTACACTCTATAACATACACTCTACACCCTACACTCTATACCCTACAATCTATACCATACACTCTATACCCTACACTCTATACCCTACACTCTATACCCTACACTCTATACCATACACTCTATACCCTACACTCTATACCGTACACTCTATACCATACACTCTATACCCTACACTCTATACCCTACACTCTACACCCTACACTCTATACCTTACACTCTATACCCTACACTCTAAACTCTATACCCTACACTCTACACTCTATACCATACACTCTATACCCTACACTCTATACCCTACACTCTATACCCTACACTCTATACCCTACACTCTATACCCTACACTCTACACCTTACACTCTATACCCTACACTCTATACCCTACACTCTAAACTCTATACCCTACACTCTACACTCTATACCCTACACTCTACACTCTATACCCTACACTCTACACTCTACACTCTATACCCTACACTCTACGCTCTATACCCTACACTCTATAACATACACTCTATACCCTACACTCTATACCCTACACTCTATACCATACACTCTATACCCTACACTCTATACCCTACACTCTATACCATACACTCTGTACCCTACACTCTATACCCTACACTCTATACCCTACACCCTATACCCTACACTCTATACCCTACACTCTACACCCTACACTCTATACCTTACACTCTATACCCTACACTCTATACCCTACACTCTAAACTCTATACCCTGCACTCTACACTCTATACCCTACACTCTATACCCTACACTCTATACCCTACACTCTATACCCTACACTCTATACCCTACACTCTACACTCTATACCCTACACTCTAGACCATACACTCCATACCCTACACTCTATACCGTACACTCTATACCCTACACTCTATACCCTACAATCTATACCCTACACTCTACACCCTACACTCTATACCTTACACTCTATACCCTACACTCTATACCCTACACTCTATAACATACACTCTATACCCTACACTCTATACCCTACACTCTACACTCTATACCCTACACTCTATACCATACACTCTACACCATACACTCTATAGCATACACTCTATACCCTACACTCTACATTCTATACCCTACACTCTATACCCTACACTCTACACCCTGCACTCTATACCCTACACACTATACCCTACACTCTACACTCTATACCCTACACTCTATACCCTACACTCTATACCCTACACTCTATACCCTACACTCTATACCCTACAGTCTATACCCTACACTCTATACCCTACACTCTACACTCTATACCTTACACTCTACACTCTATTTCCTACACTCTATACCTTACACTCTATACCCTACACTCTATACCCTACACTCTATACCCTACACTCTACACCCTACACTCTATACCCTACACTCTATACCATACACTCTATACCCTACACTCTACACTCTATACCCTACACTCTACACCCTACACTCTATACCCTACACTCTAATCCCTACACTCTACACTCTATACCCTACACTCTATACCCTATACTCTACACTCTATACCTTACACTCTACACTCTATTCCCTACACTCTATACCCTACACTCTATACCCTACACTCTATACCCTACACTCTACACCCTACACTCTATACCCTACACTCTATACCATACACTCTATACCCTACACTCTACACTCTATACCCTACACTCTACACACTACACTCTATACCCTACACTCTAATCCCTACACTCTACACTCTATACCCTACACTCTATACCCTACACTCTATACCCTACACTCTACACTCTCTACCCTACACTCTATACCCTACACTCTATAACATACACTCTATACCCTACACTCTACACCCTACACTCTATATCATACACTCTACACTCTATACCCTACACTCTATACCATACACTCTACACCATACACTCTATAGCATACACTCTACACCCTACACTCTACACTCTATACCCTACACTCTATACCCTACACTCTACACCCTGCACTCTATACCCTACACACTATACCCTACACTCTACACTCTATACCCTACACTCTATACCCTACACTCTATACCCTACACTCTATACCCTACACTCTACACTCTATACCCTACACTCTACACACTACACTCTATACCCTACACTCTAATCCCTACACTCTACACTCTATACCCTACACTCTATACCCTACACTCTATACCCTACACTCTACACTCTCTACCCTACACTCTATACCCTACACTCTATAACATACACTCTATACCCTACACTCTACACCCTACACTCTATACCATACACTCTACACTCTATACCCTACACTCTATACCATACACTCTACACCATACACTCTATAGCATACACTCTATACCCTACACTCTACACTCTATACCCTACACTCTATACCCTACACTCTACACCCTGCACTCTATACCCTACACACTATACCCTACACTCTACACTCTATACCCTACACTCTATACCCTACACTCTATACCCTACACTCTATACCCTACACTCTACTCTCTATACCCTACACTCTATAGCCTACACTCTACAATCTATACCCTACACTCTATACCCTACACTCTATACCCTACAGTCTATACCCTACACTCTATACCCTACACTCTACACTCTATACCTTACACTCCACACTCTATTCCCTACACTCTATACCCTACACTCTATACCCTACACTCTATACCCTACACTCTACACCCTACACTCTATACCCTACACTCTATACCATACACTCTACACTCTATACCCTACACTCTACACCCTACACTCTATACCCTACACTCTAATCCCTACACTCTACACTCTATACCTTACACTCTATACCATACACTCTACACTCTATACCTTACACTCTACACTCTATTCCCTACACTCTATACCCTACACTCTATACCCTACACTCTATACCCTACACTATACACCCTACACTCTATACCCTACACTCTATACCCTACACTCTAATCCCTACACTCTACACTCTATACCCTACACTCTATACCCTACACTCTATACCCTACACTCTACACTCTCTACCCTACACTCTATACCCTGCACACTATACCCTACACTCTATACCCTACACTCTACACTCTATACCCTACACTCTACACTCTATACCCTACACTCTATACCCTACACTCTATACCCTACACTCTATACCCTACACTCTATACCCTACACTCTACACTCTATACCCTACACTCTACACTCTATACCCTACACTCTACACTCTATACCCTACACTCTATACCCTACACTCTATACCCTACACTCTATACCCTACACTCTATACCCTACACTCTACACTCTATGCCCTACACTCTACACTCTATACCTTACACTCTACACTCTATTCCCTACACTCTGTACCCTACACTCTATACCCTACACTCTACACCCCACACTCTATACCCTACACTCTATACCATACACTCTATACCCTACACTCTACACTCTATACCCTACACTCTACACCCTACACTCTATACACTACACTATAATCCCTACACTCTACAATCTATACCCTACACTCTATACCCTACACTCTATACCCTACACTCTACACTCTCTACCCTACACTCGCTACCCTACACTCTATACCCTACACTCTATACCCTACACTCTACACTCTATACCCTACACTCTACACTCTATACCCTACACTCTATGCCCTACACTCTATACCCTACACTCTACACTCGATGCCCTACACTCTACACTCTATACCCTACACTCTATACCCTACACTCTATACCCTACACTCTATGCCCTACACTCTATACCCTACACTCTATACCCTACACTCTATACCCTACACTCTATACCCTACACTCTACACTCTATTCCCTACACTCTATAGCCTACACTCTACAATCTATACCCTACACTCTATACCCTACACTCTATACCCTACAGTCTATACCCTACACTCTATACCCTACACTCTACACTCTATACCTTACACTCTACACTCTATTCCCTACACTCTATACCATACACTCTATACCCTACACTCTATACCGTACACTCTACACCCTACACTCTATACCCTACACTCTATACCATACACTCTATACCCTACACTCTACACTCTATACCCTACACTCTACATCCTACACTCTATACCCTACACTCTAATCCCGACACTCTACACTCTATACCCTACACTCTATACCCTACACTCTATACCCTACACTCTATACCCTACACTCTATACCATACACTCTATACCCTACACTGTATACCCTACACTCTACACTCTATACCCTACACTCTATACCCTACACTCTATACCCTACACTCTATACCCTACACTCTATACCATACACTCTATACCCTACACTCTATACCCTACACTCTGAACCCTACACTCTATACCCTACACTCTACTCCCTACACTCTATACCCTACACTCTATACCCTACACTCTACACTCTATACCCTACACTCTATACCCTACACTCTATACCCTACACTCTATACCCTACACTCTACACTCTATACCCTACACTCTACACTCTATACCCTGCACTCTATACCCTACACTCTATACCCTACACTCTATACCCTACACTCTATACCCTACACTCTACACTATATACCCTACACTCTATACCCTACACTCTATACCCTACACTCTATACCCTACACTCTACACTATATACCCTACACTCTATACCCTACACTCTATACCCTACACTCTATACCCTACACTCTATACCCTACACTCTTTGCCCTACACTCTATACCCTACACTCTATACCCTACACTCTACACTATATACCCTACACTCTATACCCTACACTCTATACCCTACACTCTATACCCTACACTCTATACCCTACACTCTTTGCCCTACACTCTATACCCTACACTCTATACCCTACACTCTATACCATACACTCTATACCCTACACTCTACACTCTATACCCTACACTCTATACCCTACACTCTATGCCCAACACTCTATACCCTACACTCTACACCCTACACTCTATACCCTACACTCTATATCATACACTCTATACCCTACACTCTACACTCTATACCCTACACTCTACACCCTACACTCTATACCCTACACTTTAATCCCTACACTCTACACTCTATACCCTACACTCTATACCCTACACTCTATATCCTACACTCTACACTCTCTACCCTACACTCTATACCCTACACTCTATACCCTACACTCTATACCCTACACTCTACACTCTATACCCTAAACTCTACACTCTATACCCTACACTCTATACCCTACACTCTATACCCTACACTCAATACCCTACACTCTATACCCTACACTCTACACTCTATACCCTACACTCTATACCCTACACTCTATACCCTACACTCTACACTCTATACCCTACACTCTATACCCTACACCCTATGCCCTACACTCTATACCCTACACTCTACACCCTACACTCTATACCTTACACTCTATACCCTACTCTCTATACCCTACACTCTAAACTCTATACCCTACACTCTATACCCTACACTCTATAACATACACTCTACACCCTACACTCTATACCCTACACTCTACACTCTATACCCTACACTCTAGACCATACACTCCATACCCTACACTCTATACCGTACACTCTATACCCTACACTCTATACCCTACAATCTATACCCTACACTCTACACCCTACACTCTATACCGTACACTCTATACCCTACACTCTATACCCTACAATCTATACCCTACACTCTACACCCTACACTCTATACCTTACACTCTATACCCTACACTCTATACCCTACACTCTAAACTCTATACCCTACACTCTACACTCTATACCCTACACTCTATAACATACACTCTATACCCTACACTCTATACCCTACACTCTACACTCTATACCCTACACTCTTTACCATACACTCTACACCATACACTCTATACCCTACACACTATACTCTACACTCTACACTCTATACCCTACACTCTATACCCTACACTCTATACCTTACACTCTATACCCTACACTCTATACCCTACACTCTATACCCTACACTCTATACCCTACACTCTATACCCTACACTCTATACCATACACTCTATACCCTACACTCTACACTCTATACCCTACACTCTACACCCTACACTCTATACCCTACACTCTAATCCCTACACTCTACACTCTATACCCTACACTCTATACCCTATACTCTACACTCTATACTTACACTCTACACTCTATTCCCTACACTCTATACCCTACACTCTATACCCTAGACTCAATACCCTACACTCTACACCCTACACTCTATACCCTACACTCTATACCATACACTCTATACCCTACACTCTACACTCTATACCCTACACTCTACACACTACACTCTATACCCTACACTCTAAACTCTATACCCTGCACTCTACACTCTATACCCTACACTCTATACCCTACACTCTATACCCTACACTCTATACCCTACACTCTATACCCTACACTCTACACTCTATACCCTACACTCTAGACCATACACTCCATACCCTACACTCTATACCGTACACTCTATACCCTACACTCTATACCCTACAATCTATACCCTACACTCTACACCCTACACTCTATACCTTACACTCTATACCCTACACTCTATACCCTACACTCTAAACTCTATACCCTACACTCTACACTCTATACCCTACACTCTATAACATACACTCTATACCCTACACTCTATACCCTACACTCTACACTCTATACCCTACACTCTATACCATACACTCTACACCATACACTCTATAGCATACACTCTATACCCTACACTCTACATTCTATACCCTACACTCTATACCCTACACTCTACACCCTGCACTCTATACCCTACACACTATACTCTACACTCTACACTCTATACCCTACACTCTATACCCTACACTCTATACCCTACACTCTATACCCTACACTCTATACCCTACACTCTATACCCTACAGTCTATACCCTACACTCTATACCCTACACTCTACACTCTATACCTTACACTCTACACTCTATTCCCTACACTCTATACCTTACACTCTATACCCTACACTCTATACCCTACACTCTATACCCTACACTCTACACCCTACACTCTATACCCTACACTCTATACCATACACTCTATACCCTACACTCTACACTCTATACCCTACACTCTACACCCTACACTCTATACCCTACACTCTAATCCCTACACTCTACACTCTATACCCTACACTCTATACCCTATACTCTACACTCTATACCTTACACTCTACACTCTATTCCCTACACTCTATACCCTACACTCTATACCCTACACTCTATACCCTACACTCTACACCCTACACTCTATACCCTACACTCTATACCATACACTCTATACCCTACACTCTACACTCTATACCCTACACTCTACACACTACACTCTATACCCTACACTCTAATCCCTACACTCTACACTCTATACCCTACACTCTATACCCTACACTCTATACCCTACACTCTACACTCTCTACCCTACACTCTATACCCTACACTCTATAACATACACTCTATACCCTACACTCTACACCCTACACTCTATACCATACACTCTACACTCTATACCCTACACTCTATACCATACACTCTACACCATACACTCTATAGCATACACTCTATACCCTACACTCTACACTCTATACCCTACACTCCATACCCTACACTCTACACCCTGCACTCTATACCCTACACACTATACCCTACACTCTACACTCTATACCCTACACTCTATACCCTACACTCTATACCCTACACTCTATACCCTACACTCTACACTCTATACCCTACACTCTACACACTACACTCTATACCCTACACTCTAATCCCTACACTCTACACTCTATACCCTACACTCTATACCCTACACTCTATACCCTACACTCTACACTCTCTACCCTACACTCTATACCCTACACTCTATAACATACACTCTATACCCTACACTCTACACCCTACACTCTATACCATACACTCTACACTCTATACCCTACACTCTATACCATACACTCTACACCATACACTCTATAGCATACACTCTATACCCTACACTCTACACTCTATACCCTACACTCTATACCCTACACTCTACACCCTGCACTCTATACCCTACACACTATACCCTACACTCTACACTCTATACCCTACACTCTATACCCTACACTCTATACCCTACACTCTACTCTCTATACCCTACACTCTATAGCCTACACTCTACAATCTATACCCTACACTCTATACCCTACACTCTATACCCTACAGTCTATACCCTACACTCTATACCCTACACTCTACACTCTATACCTTACACTCCACACTCTATTCCCTACACTCTATACCCTACACTCTATACCCTACACTCTATACCCTACACTCTATACCTTACACTCTACACCCTAGACTCTATACCCTACACTCTATACCATACACTCTATACCCTACACTCTACACTCTATACCCTACACTCTACACCCTACACTCTATACCCTACACTCTAATCCCTACACTCTACACTCTATACCTTACACTCTATACCCTACACTCTACACTCTATACCTTACACTCTACACTCTATTCCCTACACTCTATACCCTACACTCTATACCCTACACTCTATACCCTACACTCTATACCCTACACTCTACACCCTACACTCTATACCCTACACTCTATACCATACACTCTATACCCTACACTCTACACTCTATACCCTACACTCCACACCCTACACTCTATACCCTACACTCTAATCCCTACACTCTACACTCTATACCCTACACTCTATACCCTACACTCTATACCCTACACTCTACACTCTCTACCCTACACTCTATACCCTACACTCTGTACCCTACACTCTATACCCTACACTCTACACTCTATACCCTACACTCTACACTCTATACCCTACACTCTATACCCTACACTCTATACCCTACACTCTACACTTTATACCCTACACTCTATACCCTACACTCTATACCCTACACTCTATACCCTACACTCTACACTATATACCCTACACTCTATACCCTACACTCTATACCCTACACTCTACACTCTATACCCTACACTCTATACCCTACACTCTATACCCTACACTCTACACTCTATACCCTACACTCTATACCCTACACCCTATGCCCTACACTCTATACCCTACACTCTACACCCTACACTCTATACCTTACACTCTATACCCTACTCTCTATACCCTACACTCTAAACTCTATACCCTACACTCTATACCCTACACTCTATAACATACACTCTACACCCTACACTCTATACCCTACACTCTACACTCTATACCCTACACTCTAGACCATACACTCCATACCCTACACTCTATACCGTACACTCTATACCCTACACTCTATACCCTACAATCTATACCCTACACTCTACACCCTACACTCTATACCGTACACTCTATACCCTACACTCTATACCCTACAATCTATACCCTACACTCTACACCCTACACTCTATACCTTACACTCTATACCCTACACTCTATACCCTACACTCTAAACTCTATACCCTACACTCTACACTCTATACCCTACACTCTATAACATACACTCTATACCCTACACTCTATACCCTACACTCTACACTCTATACCCTACACTCTTTACCATACACTCTACACCATACACTCTATACCCTACACACTATACTCTACACTCTACACTCTATACCCTACACTCTATACCCTACACTCTATACCTTACACTCTATACCCTACACTCTATACCCTACACTCTATACCCTACACTCTATACCCTACACTCTATACCCTACACTCTATACCATACACTCTATACCCTACACTCTACACTCTATACCCTACACTCTACACCCTACACTCTATACCCTACACTCTAATCCCTACACTCTACACTCTATACCCTACACTCTATACCCTATACTCTACACTCTATACTTACACTCTACACTCTATTCCCTACACTCTATACCCTACACTCTATACCCTAGACTCAATACCCTACACTCTACACCCTACACTCTATACCCTACACTCTATACCATACACTCTATACCCTACACTCTACACTCTATACCCTACACTCTACACACTACACTCTATACCCTACACTCTAAACTCTATACCCTGCACTCTACACTCTATACCCTACACTCTATACCCTACACTCTATACCCTACACTCTATACCCTACACTCTATACCCTACACTCTACACTCTATACCCTACACTCTAGACCATACACTCCATACCCTACACTCTATACCGTACACTCTATACCCTACACTCTATACCCTACAATCTATACCCTACACTCTACACCCTACACTCTATACCTTACACTCTATACCCTACACTCTATACCCTACACTCTAAACTCTATACCCTACACTCTACACTCTATACCCTACACTCTATAACATACACTCTATACCCTACACTCTATACCCTACACTCTACACTCTATACCCTACACTCTATACCATACACTCTACACCATACACTCTATAGCATACACTCTATACCCTACACTCTACATTCTATACCCTACACTCTATACCCTACACTCTACACCCTGCACTCTATACCCTACACACTATACTCTACACTCTACACTCTATACCCTACACTCTATACCCTACACTCTATACCCTACACTCTATACCCTACACTCTATACCCTACACTCTATACCCTACAGTCTATACCCTACACTCTATACCCTACACTCTACACTCTATACCTTACACTCTACACTCTATTCCCTACACTCTATACCTTACACTCTATACCCTACACTCTATACCCTACACTCTATACCCTACACTCTACACCCTACACTCTATACCCTACACTCTATACCATACACTCTATACCCTACACTCTACACTCTATACCCTACACTCTACACCCTACACTCTATACCCTACACTCTAATCCCTACACTCTACACTCTATACCCTACACTCTATACCCTATACTCTACACTCTATACCTTACACTCTACACTCTATTCCCTACACTCTATACCCTACACTCTATACCCTACACTCTATACCCTACACTCTACACCCTACACTCTATACCCTACACTCTATACCATACACTCTATACCCTACACTCTACACTCTATACCCTACACTCTACACACTACACTCTATACCCTACACTCTAATCCCTACACTCTACACTCTATACCCTACACTCTATACCCTACACTCTATACCCTACACTCTACACTCTCTACCCTACACTCTATACCCTACACTCTATAACATACACTCTATACCCTACACTCTACACCCTACACTCTATACCATACACTCTACACTCTATACCCTACACTCTATACCATACACTCTACACCATACACTCTATAGCATACACTCTATACCCTACACTCTACACTCTATACCCTACACTCCATACCCTACACTCTACACCCTGCACTCTATACCCTACACACTATACCCTACACTCTACACTCTATACCCTACACTCTATACCCTACACTCTATACCCTACACTCTATACCCTACACTCTACACTCTATACCCTACACTCTACACACTACACTCTATACCCTACACTCTAATCCCTACACTCTACACTCTATACCCTACACTCTATACCCTACACTCTATACCCTACACTCTACACTCTCTACCCTACACTCTATACCCTACACTCTATAACATACACTCTATACCCTACACTCTACACCCTACACTCTATACCATACACTCTACACTCTATACCCTACACTCTATACCATACACTCTACACCATACACTCTATAGCATACACTCTATACCCTACACTCTACACTCTATACCCTACACTCTATACCCTACACTCTACACCCTGCACTCTATACCCTACACACTATACCCTACACTCTACACTCTATACCCTACACTCTATACCCTACACTCTATACCCTACACTCTACTCTCTATACCCTACACTCTATAGCCTACACTCTACAATCTATACCCTACACTCTATACCCTACACTCTATACCCTACAGTCTATACCCTACACTCTATACCCTACACTCTACACTCTATACCTTACACTCCACACTCTATTCCCTACACTCTATACCCTACACTCTATACCCTACACTCTATACCCTACACTCTATACCTTACACTCTACACCCTAGACTCTATACCCTACACTCTATACCATACACTCTATACCCTACACTCTACACTCTATACCCTACACTCTACACCCTACACTCTATACCCTACACTCTAATCCCTACACTCTACACTCTATACCTTACACTCTATACCCTACACTCTACACTCTATACCTTACACTCTACACTCTATTCCCTACACTCTATACCCTACACTCTATACCCTACACTCTATACCCTACACTCTATACCCTACACTCTACACCCTACACTCTATACCCTACACTCTATACCATACACTCTATACCCTACACTCTACACTCTATACCCTACACTCCACACCCTACACTCTATACCCTACACTCTAATCCCTACACTCTACACTCTATACCCTACACTCTATACCCTACACTCTATACCCTACACTCTACACTCTCTACCCTACACTCTATACCCTACACTCTGTACCCTACACTCTATACCCTACACTCTACACTCTATACCCTACACTCTACACTCTATACCCTACACTCTATACCCTACACTCTATACCCTACACTCTACACTTTATACCCTACACTCTATACCCTACACTCTATACCCTACACTCTATACCCTACACTCTACACTATATACCCTACACTCTATACCCTACACTCTATACCCTACACTCTATACCCTACACTCTATACCCTACACTCTTTGCCCTACACTCTATACCCTACACTCTATACCCTACACTCTACACTATATACCCTACACTCTATACCCTACACTCTATACCCTACACTCTATACCCTACACTCTATACCCTACACTCTTTGCCCTACACTCTATACCCTACACTCTATACCCTACACTCTATACCATACACTCTATACCCTACACTCTACACTCTATACCCTACACTCTATACCCTACACTCTATGCCCAACACTCTATACCCTACACTCTACACCCTACACTCTATACCCTACACTCTATATCATACACTCTATACCCTACACTCTACACTCTATACCCTACACTCTACACCCTACACTCTATACCCTACACTTTAATCCCTACACTCTACACTCTATACCCTACACTCTATACCCTACACTCTATATCCTACACTCTACACTCTCTACCCTACACTCTATACCCTACACTCTATACCCTACACTCTATACCCTACACTCTACACTCTATACCCTAAACTCTACACTCTATACCCTACACTCTATACCCTACACTCTATACCCTACACTCAATACCCTACACTCTATACCCTACACTCTACACTCTATACCCTACACTCTATACCCTACACTCTATACCCTACACTCAATACCCTACACTCTATACCCTACACTCTACACTCTATACCCTACACTCTATACCCTACACTCTATACCCTACACTCTACACTCTATACCCTACACTCTATACCCAACACCCTATGCCCTACACTCTATACCCTACACTCTACACCCTACACTCTATACCTTACACTCTATACCCTACTCTCTATACCCTACACTCTAAACTCTATACCCTACAGTCTATACCCTACACTCTATAACATACACTCTACACCCTACACTCTATACCCTACAATCTATACCATACACTCTATACCCTACACTCTATACCCTACACTCTATACCCTACACTCTATACCATACACTCTATACCCTACACTCTATACCGTACACTCTATACCATACACTCTATACCCTACACTCTATACCCTACACTCTACACCCTACACTCTATACCTTACACTCTATACCCTACACTCTAAACTCTATACCCTACACTCTACACTCTATACCATACACTCTATACCCTACACTCTATACCCTACACTCTATACCCTACACTCTATACCCTACACTCTATACCCTACACTCTACACCTTACACTCTATACCCTACACTCTATACCCTACACTCTAAACTCTATACCCTACACTCTACACTCTATACCCTACACTCTACACTCTATACCCTACACTCTACACTCTACACTCTATACCCTACACTCTACGCTCTATACCCTACACTCTATAACATACACTCTATACCCTACACTCTATACCCTACACTCTATACCATACACTCTATACCCTACACTCTATACCCTACACTCTATACCATACACTCTGTACCCTACACTCTATACCCTACACTCTATACCCTACACCCTATACCCTACACTCTATACCCTACACTCTACACCCTACACTCTATACCTTACACTCTATACCCTACACTCTATACCCTACACTCTAAACTCTATACCCTGCACTCTACACTCTATACCCTACACTCTATACCCTACACTCTATACCCTACACTCTATACCCTACACTCTATACCCTACACTCTATACCCTACACTCTATACCCTACACTCTACACTCTATACCCTACAATCTAGACCATACACTCCATACCCTACACTCTATACCGTACACTCTATACCCTACACTCTATACCCTACAATCTATACCCTACACTCTACACCCTACACTCTATACCTTACACTCTATACCCTACACTCTATACCCTACACTCTAAACTCTATACCCTACACTCTACACTCTATACCCTACACTCTATAACATACACTCTATACCCTACACTCTATACCCTACACTCTACACTCTATACCCTACACTCTATACCATACACTCTACACCATACACTCTATAGCATACACTCTATACCCTACACTCTACATTCTATACCCTACACTCTATACCCTACACTCTACACCCTGCACTCTATACCCTACACACTATACCCTACACTCTACACTCTATACCCTACACTCTATACCCTACACTCTATACCCTACACTCTATACCCTACACTCTATACCCTACAGTCTATACCCTACACTCTATACCCTACACTCTACACTCTATACCTTACACTCTACACTCTATTCCCTACACTCTATACCTTACACTCTATACCCTACACTCTATACCCTACACTCTATACCCTACACTCTACACCCTACACTCTATACCCTACACTCTATACCATACACTCTATACCCTACACTCTACACTCTATACCCTACATTCTACACCCTACACTCTATACCCTACACTCTAATCCCTACACTCTACACTCTATACCCTACACTCTATACCCTATACTCTACACTCTATACCTTACACTCTACACTCTATTCCCTACACTCTATACCCTACACTCTATACCCTACACTCTATACCCTACACTCTACACCCTACACTCTATACCCTACACTCTATACCATACACTCTATACCCTACACTCTACACTCTATACCCTACACTCTACACACTACACTCTATACCCTACACTCTAATCCCTACACTCTACACTCTATACCCTACACTCTATACCCTACACTCTATACCCTACACTCTACACTCTCTACCCTACACTCTATACCCTACACTCTATAACATACACTCTATACCCTACACTCTACACCCTACACTCTATACCATACACTCTACACTCTATACCCTACACTCTATACCATACACTCTACACCATACACTCTATAGCATACACTCTATACCCTACACTCTACACTCTATACCCTACACTCTATACCCTACACTCTACACCCTGCACTCTATACCCTACACACTATACCCTACACTCTACACTCTATACCCTACACTCTATACCCTACACTCTATACCCTACACTCTATACCCTACACTCTACACTCTATACCCTACACTCTACACACTACACTCTATACCCTACACTCTAATCCCTACACTCTACACTCTATACCCTACACTCTATACCCTACACTCTATACCCTACACTCTACACTCTCTACCCTACACTCTATACCCTACACTCTATAACATACACTCTATACCCTACACTCTACACCCTACACTCTATACCATACACTCTACACTCTATACCCTACACTCTATACCATACACTCTACACCATACACTCTATAGCATACACTCTATACCCTACACTCTACACTCTATACCCTACACTCTATACCCTACACTCTACACCCTGCACTCTATACCCTACACACTATACCCTACACTCTACACTCTATACCCTACACTCTATACCCTACACTCTATACCCTACACTCTATACCCTACACTCTACTCTCTATACCCTACACTCTATAGCCTACACTCTACAATCTATACCCTACACTCTATACCCTACACTCTATACCCTACACTCTATACCCTACAGTCTATACCCTACACTCTATACCCTACACTCTACACTCTATACCTTACACTCCACACTCTATTCCCTACACTCTATACCCTACACTCTATACCCTACACTCTATACCCTACACTCTATACCCTACACTCTACACCCTACACTCTATACCCTACACTCTATACCATACACTCTACACTCTATACCCTACACTCTACACCCTACACTCTATACCCTACACTCTAATCCCTACACTCTACACTCTATACCTTACACTCTATACCATACACTCTACACTCTATACCTTACACTCTACACTCTATTCCCTACACTCTATACCCTACACTCTATACCCTACATTCTATACCCTACACTCTACACCCTACACTCTATACCCTACACTCTATACCCTACACTCTAATCCCTACACTCTACACTCTATACCCTACACTCTATACCCTACACTCTATACCCTACACTCTACACTCTCTACCCTACACTCTATACCCTGCACACTATACCCTACACTCTATACCCTACACTCTACACTCTATACCCTACACTCTACACTCTATACCCTACACTCTATACCCTACACTCTATACCCTACACTCTATACCCTACACTCTACACTCTATACCCTACACTCTACACTCTATACCCTACACTCTACACTCTATACCCTACACTCTATACCCTACACTCTATACCCTACACTCTATACCCTACACTCTATACCCTACACTCTACACTCTATGCCCTACACTCTACACTCTATACCTTACACTCTACACTCTATTCCCTACACTCTGTACCCTACACTCTATACCCTACACTCTACACCCCACACTCTATACCCTACACTCTATACCATACACTCTATACCCTACACTCTACACTCTATACCCTACACTCTACACCCTACACTCTATACACTACACTATAATCCCTACACTCTACAATCTATACCCTACACTCTATACCCTACACTCTATACCCTACACTCTACACTCTCTACCCTACACTCTCTACCCTACACTCTATACCCTACACTCTATACCCTACACTCTACACTCTATACCCTACACTCTACACTCTATACCCTACACTCTATGCCCTACACTCTATACCCTACACTCTATGCCCTACACTCTATACCCTACACTCTACACTCGATGCCCTACACTCTACACTCTATACCCTACACTCTATACCCTACACTCTATACCCTACACTCTATGCCCTACACTCTATACCCTACACTCTATACCCTACACTCTATACCCTACACTCTACACTCTATTCCCTACACTCTATAGCCTACACTCTACAATCTATACCCTACACTCTATACCCTACACTCTATACCCTACAGTCTATACCCTACACTCTATACCCTACACTCTACACTCTATACCTTACACTCTACACTCTATTCCCTACACTCTATACCATACACTCTATACCCTACACTCTATACCCTACACTCTACACCCTACACTCTATACCCTACACTCTATACCATACACTCTATACCCTACACTCTACACTCTATACCCTACACTCTACATCCTACACTCTATACCCTACACTCTATACCCTACACTCTAATCCCTACACTCTACACTCTATACCCTACACTCTATACCCTACACTCTATACCCTACACTCTACACTCTCTACCCTACACTCTATACCCTGCACACTATACCCTACACTCTATACCCTACACTCTACACTCTATACCCTACACTCTACACTCTATACCCTACACTCTATACCCTACACTCTATACCCTACACTCTATACCCTACACTCTACACTCTATACCCTACACTCTACACTCTATACCCTACACTCTACACTCTATACCCTACACTCTATACTCTACACTCTATACCCTACACTCTATACCCTACACTCTATACCCTACACTCTACACTCTATGCCCTACACTCTACACTCTATACCTTACACTCTACACTCTATTCCCTACACTCTGTACCCTACACTCTATACCCTACACTCTACACCCCACACTCTATACCCTACACTCTATACCATACACTCTATACCCTACACTCTACACTCTATACCCTACACTCTACACCCTACACTCTATACACTACACTATAATCCCTACACTCTACAATCTATACCCTACACTCTATACCCTACACTCTATACCCTACACTCTACACTCTCTACCCTACACTCTCTACCCTACACTCTATACCCTACACTCTATACCCTACACTCTACACTCTATACCCTACACTCTACACTCTATACCCTACACTCTATGCCCTACACTCTATACCCTACACTCTACACTCGATGCCCTACACTCTACACTCTATACCCTACACTCTATACCCTACACTCTATACCCTACACTCTATGCCCTACACTCTATACCCTACACTCTATACCCTACACTCTATACCCTACACTCTACACTCTATTCCCTACACTCTATAGCCTACACTCTACAATCTATACCCTACACTCTATACCCTACACTCTATACCCTACAGTCTATACCCTACACTCTATACCCTACACTCTACACTCTATACCTTACACTCTACACTCTATTCCCTACACTCTATACCATACACTCTATACCCTACACTCTATACCCTACACTCTACACCCTACACTCTATACCCTACACTCTATACCATACACTCTATACCCTACACTCTACACTCTATACCCTACACTCTACATCCTACACTCTATACCCTACACTCTAATCCCGACACTCTACACTCTATACCCTACACTCTATACCCTACACTCTATACCCTACACTCTATACCCTACACTCTATACCATACACTCTATACCCTACACTCTATACCCTACACTCTACACTCTATACCCTACACTCTATACCCTACACTCTATACCCTACACTCTATACCCTACACTCTATACCATACACTCTATACCCTACACTCTATACCCTACACTCTGAACCCTACACTCTATACCCTACACTCTACTCCCTACACTCTATACCCTACACTCTATACCCTACACTCTACACTCTCTACCCTACACTCTATACCCTGCACACTATACCCTACACTCTATACCCTACACTCTACACTCTATACCCTACACTCTACACTCTATACCCTACACTCTATACCCTACACTCTATACCCTACACTCTATACCCTACACTCTACACTCTATACCCTACACTCTACACTCTATACCCTACACTCTACACTCTATACCCTACACTCTATACCCTACACTCTATACCCTACACTCTATACCCTACACTCTACACTCTATGCCCTACACTCTACACTCTATACCTTACACTCTACACTCTATTCCCTACACTCTGTACCCTACACTCTATACCCTACACTCTACACCCCACACTCTATACCCTACACTCTATACCATACACTCTATACCCTACACTCTACACTCTATACCCTACACTCTACACCCTACACTCTATACACTACACTATAATCCCTACACTCTACAATCTATACCCTACACTCTATACCCTACACTCTATACCCTACACTCTACACTCTCTACCCTACACTCTCTACCCTACACTCTATACCCTACACTCTATACCCTACACTCTACACTCTATACCCTACACTCTACACTCTATACCCTACACTCTATGCCCTACACTCTATACCCTACACTCTATACCCTACACTCTATACCATACACTCTATACCCTACACTCTATACCCTACACTCTACACTCTATACCCTACACTCTATACCCTACACTCTATACCCTACACTCTATACCCTACACTCTATACCCTACACTCTACACTCGATGCCCTACACTCCACACTCTATACCCTACACTCTATACCCTACACTCTATACCCTACACTCTATGCCCTACACTCTATACCCTACACTCTATACCCTACACTCTATACCCTACACTCTATACCCTACACTCTACACTCTATTCCCTACACTCTATAGCCTACACTCTACAATCTATACCCTACACTCTATACCCTACACTCTATACCCTACAGTCTATACCCTACACTCTATACCCTACACTCTACACTCTATACCTTACACTCTACACTCTATTCCCTACACTCTATACCATACACTCTATACCCTACACTCTATACCCTACACTCTACACCCTACACTCTATACCCTACACTCTATACCATACACTCTATACCCTACACTCTACACTCTATACCCTACACTCTACATCCTACACTCTATACCCTACACTCTAATCCCGACACTCTACACTCTATACCCTACACTCTATACCCTACACTCTATACCCTACACTCTATACCCTACACTCTATACCATACACTCTATACCCTACACTCTATACCCTACACTCTACACTCCATACCCTACACTCTATACCCTACACTCTATACCCTACACTCTATACCCTACACTCTATACCATACACTCTATACCCTACACTCTATACCCTACACTCTGAACCCTACACTCTATACCCTACACTCTACTCCCTACACTCTATACCCTACACTCTATACCCTACACTATACACTCTATACCCTACACTCTATACCCTACACTCTATACCCTACACTCTATACCCTACACTCTACACTCTATACCCTACACTCTACACTCTATACCCTGCACTCTATACCCTACACTCTATACCCTACACTCTATACCCTACACTCTATACCCTACACTCTACACTATATACCCTACACTCTATACCCTACACTCTATACCCTACACTCTATACCCTACACTCTACACTATATACCCTACACTCTATACCCTACACTCTATACCCTACACTCTATACCCTACACTCTATACCCTACACTCTTTGCCCTACACTCTATACCCTACACTCTATACCCTACACTCTACACTATATACCCTACACTCTATACCCTACACTCTATACCCTACACTCTATACCCTACACTCTATACCCTACACTCTTTGCCCTACACTCTATACCCTACACTCTATACCCTACACTCTATACCATACACTCTATACCCTACACTCTACACTCTATACCCTACACTCTATACCCTACACTCTATGCCCAACACTCTATACCCTACACTCTACACCCTACACTCTATACCCTACACTCTATATCATACACTCTATACCCTACACTCTACACTCTATACCCTACACTCTACACCCTACACTCTATACCCTACACTTTAATCCCTACACTCTACACTCTATACCCTACACTCTATACCCTACACTCTATATCCTACACTCTACACTCTCTACCCTACACTCTATACCCTACACTCTATACCCTACACTCTATACCCTACACTCTACACTCTATACCCTAAACTCTACACTCTATACCCTACACTCTATACCCTACACTCTATACCCTACACTCAATACCCTACACTCTATACCCTACACTCTACACTCTATACCCTACACTCTATACCCTACACTCTATACCCTACACTCTACACTCTATACCCTACACTCTATACCCTACACCCTATGCCCTACACTCTATACCCTACACTCTACACCCTACACTCTATACCTTACACTCTATACCCTACTCTCTATACCCTACACTCTAAACTCTATACCCTACACTCTATACCCTACACTCTATAACATACACTCTACACCCTACACTCTATACCCTACAATCTATACCATACACTCTATACCCTACAATCTATACCCTACACTCTATACCCTACACTCTATACCATACACTCTATACCCTACACTCTATACCGTACACTCTATACCATACACTCTATACCCTACACTCTATACCCTACACTCTACACCCTACACTCTATACCTTACACTCTATACCCTACACTCTAAACTCTATACCCTACACTCTACACTCTATACCATACACTCTATACCCTACACTCTATACCCTACACTCTATACCCTACACTCTACACCTTACACTCTATACCCTACACTCTATACCCTACACTCTATACCCTACACTCTACACTCTATACCCTACACTCTAGACCATACACTCCATACCCTACACTCTATACCGTACACTCTATACCCTACACTCTATACCCTACAATCTATACCCTACACTCTACACCCTACACTCTATACCATACACTCTATACCCTACACTCTAAACTCTATACCCTACACTCTACACTCTATACCCTACACTCTACACTCTATACCCTACACTCTACACTCTACACTCTATACCCTACACTCTACGCTCTATACCCTACACTCTATAACATACACTCTATACCCTACACTCTATACCCTACACTCTATACCATACACTCTATACCCTACACTCTATACCATACACTCTGTACCCTACACTCTATACCCTACACTCTATACCCTACACCCTATACCCTACACTCTATACTCTACACTCTACACCCTACACTCTATACCTTACACTCTATACCCTACACTCTATACCCTACACTCTAAACTCTATACCCTGCACTCTACACTCTATACCCTACACTCTATACCCTACACTCTATACCCTACACTCTATACCCTACACTCTATACCCTACACTCTATACCCTACACTCTACACTCTATACCCTACACTCTAGACCATACACTCCATACCCTACACTCTATACCGTACACTCTATACCCTACACTCTATACCCTACAATCTATACCCTACACTCTACACCCTACACTCTATACCTTACACTCTATACCCTACACTCTATACCCTACACTCTACACTCTATACCCTACACTCTATAACATACACTCTATACCCTACACTCTATACCCTACACTCTACACTCTATACCCTACACTCTATACCATACACTCTACACCATACACTCTATAGCATACACTCTATACCCTACACTCTACATTCTATACCCTACACTCTATACCCTACACTCTACACCCTGCACTCTATACCCTACACACTATACCCTACACTCTACACTCTATACCCTACACTCTATACCCTACACTCTATACCCTACACTCTATACCCTACACTCTATACCCTACACTCTATACCCTACAGTCTATACCCTACACTCTATACCCTACACTCTACACTCTATACCTTACACTCTACACGCTATTCCCTACACTCTATACCTTACACTCTATACCCTACACTCTATACCCTACACTCTATACCCTACACTCTACACCCTACACTCTATACCCTACACTCTATACCATACACTCTATACCCTACACTCTACACTCTATACCCTACACTCTACACCCTACACTCTATACCCTACACTCTAATCCCTACACTCTACACTCTATACCCTACACTCTATACCCTATACTCTACACTCTATACCTTACACTCTACACTCTATTCCCTACACTCTATACCCTACACTCTATACCCTACACTCTATACCCTACACTCTACACCCTACACTCTATACCCTACACTCTATACCATACACTCTATACCCTACACTCTACACTCTATACCCTACACTCTACACACTACACTCTATACCCTACACTCTAATCCCTACACTCTACACTCTATACCCTACACTCTATACCCTACACTCTATACCCTACACTCTACACTCTCTACCCTACACTCTATACCCTACACTCTATAACATACACTCTATACCCTACACTCTACACCCTACACTCTATACCATACACTCTACACTCTATACCCTACACTCTATACCATACACTCTACACCATACACTCTATAGCATACACTCTATACCCTACACTCTACACTCTATACCCTACACTCTATACCCTACACTCTACACCCTGCACTCTATACCCTACACACTATACCCTACACTCTACACTCTATACCCTACACTCTATACCCTACACTCTATACCCTACACTCTATACCCTACACTCTACACTCTATACCCTACACTCTACACACTACACTCTATACCCTACACTCTAATCCCTACACTCTACACTCTATACCCTACACTCTATACCCTACACTCTATACCCTACACTCTACACTCTCTACCTTACACTCTATACCCTACACTCTATAACATACACTCTATACCCTACACTCTACACCCTACACTCTATACCATACACTCTACACTCTATACCCTACACTCTATACCATACACTCTACACCATACACTCTATAGCATACACTCTATACCCTACACTCTACACTCTATACCCTACACTCTATACCCTACACTCTACACCCTGCACTCTATACCCTACACACTATACCCTACACTCTACACTCTATACCCTACACTCTATACCCTACACTCTATACCCTACACTCTATACCCTACACTCTACTCTCTATACCCTACACTCTATAGCCTACACTCTACAATCTATACCCTACACTCTATACCCTACACTCTATACCCTACAGTCTATACCCTACACTCTATACCCTACACTCTACACTCTATACCTTACACTCCACACTCTATTCCCTACACTCTATACCCTACACTCTATACCCTACACTCTATACCCTACACTCTATACCCTACACTCTACACCCTAGACTCTATACCCTACACTCTATACCATACACTCTATACCCTACACTCTACACTCTATACCCTACACTCTACACCCTACACTCTATACCCTACACTCTAATCCCTACACTCTACACTCTATACCTTACACTCTATACCCTACACTCTACACTCTATACCTTACACTCTACACTCTATTCCCTACACTCTATACCCTACACTCTATACCCTACACTCTATACCCTACACTCTATACCCTACACTCTACACCCTACACTCTATACCCTACACTCTATACCATACACTCTATACCCTACACTCTACACTCTATACCCTACACTCCACACCCTACACTCTATACCCTACACTCTAATCCCTACACTCTACACTCTATACCCTACACTCTATACCCTACACTCTATACCCTACACTCTACACTCTCTACCCTACACTCTATACCCTACACTCTGTACCCTACACTCTATACCCTACACTCTACACTCTATACCCTACACTCTACACTCTATACCCTACACTCTATACCCTACACTCTATACCCTACACTCTATACCCTACAATCTACACTCTATGCCCTACACTCTACACTCTATACCCTACACTCTACACTCTATACCCTACACTCTACACTCTATACCCTACACTGTATACCCTACACTCTATACCCTACACTCTATACCCTACACTCTATACCCTACACTCTACACTCTATTCCCTACACTCTACACTCTGTACCTTACACTCAACACTCTATTCCCTACACTCTATACCCTACACTCTATACCCTACACTCTATACCCTACACTCTACACCCTACACTCTATACTCTACACTCTATACCATACACTCTATACCCTACACTCTACACTCTATGCCCTACACTCTACACCCTACACTCTATACCGTACACTCTAATCCCTACACTCTACACTCTCTACCCTACACTCTATACCCTACACTCTATACCCTACACTCTACACTCTATACCCTACACTCTATACCCTACACTCTATGCCCTACACTCTATACCCTACAATCTATACCCTAAACTCAATACCCTACACTCTATACCCTACACTCTACACTCTATACCCTACACACTATACCCTACACTCTATACCCTACACTCTAATCCCTACACTCTACACTCTATACCCTACACTCTATACCCTACACTCTACACTCTATACCTTACACTCTACACTCTATTCCCTACACTCTATACCCTACACTCTATACCCTACACTCTATACCCTACACTCTATACCCAACACTCTACACCCTACACTCTATACCCTACACTCTATACCATACACTCTATACCCTACACTCTACACTCTATACCCTACACTCTATACCCTACACTCTATACCCTACACTCTATACCCTACACTCTATACCCGACACTCTACATGCTATACCCTACACTCTACACTCTATACCCTACACTCTATACCCTACACTCTATACCCTACACTCTATACCCTACACTCTATACCCTACACTCTACACTCTATACCCTACACTCTATACCCTACACTCTACACCCTACACTCTATGCCCTACACTCTATGCCCTACACTCTATACCCTACACTCTATACCCTACACTCTATACCCTACACTCTATACCATACACTCTACACTCTATATCCTACACTCTCTACCCTACACTTTACACTCTATACCCTACACTCTATACCCTACACTCTAATCCCTACACTCTACACTCTATACCCTACACTCTACACTCTATACCCTACACTCTATATCCTACACTCTACACTCTATACCATACATTCTATACCCTACACTCTATACTATACACTCTATACCCTACACTCTACACCCTACACTCTATACCTTACACTCTATACCCTACACTCTATTCCCTACACTCTATACCCTACACTCTACACCCTACACTCTATACCCTACACTCTATACCATACACTCTATACCCTACACTCTACACTCTATACCCTACACTCTACATCCCACACTCTATACCCTACACTCTAATCCCGACACTCTACACTCTATACCCTACCCTACACTCTATACCCTACACTCTACACTCTCTACCCTACACTCTATACCCTACACTCTATAACATACACTCTCTACCCTACACTCTATACCCTACACTCTATAACATACACTCTATACCATACACTCTACAATCTATACCCTACACTCTATACCATACACTCTACACCATACACTCTATAGCGTACACTCTATACCCTACACTCTACACTCTATACCCTACACTCTATACCCTACACTCTACACCCTGCACTCTATACCGTACACACTATACCCTACACTCTACACTCTATACCCTACACTCTATACCCTACACTCTATACCCTACACTCTATACCCTACACTCTACACTCTATACCCTACACTCTATAGCCTACACTCTACAATCTATACCCTACACTCTATACCCTACACTCTATACCCTACAGTCTATACCCTACACTCTATACCCTACACTCTACACTCTATACCTTACACTCTACACTCTATTCCCTACACTCTATACCCTACACTCTATACCCTACACTCTATACCCTACACTCTATACCCTACACTCTACACCCTACACTCTATACCCTACACTCTATACCATACACTCTATACCCTACACTCTACACTCTATACCCTACACTCTACACCTTACACTCTATACCCTACACTCTAATCCCTTCACTCTACACTCTATACCCTACACTCTATACCCTACACTCTACACTCTATACCTTACACTCTACACTCTATTCCCTACACTCTATACCCTACACTCTATACCCTACACTCTATACCCTACTCTCTACACCCTACACTCTATACCATACACTCTATACACTACACTCTACACTCTATACCCTACACTCTACACCCTACACTCTATACCCTACACTCTAATCCCTACACTCTACACTCTATACTCTACACTCTATACCCTACACTCTATACCCTACACTCTACAGACTCTACCCTACACTCTATACCCTACACTCTATACCCTACACTCTATACCCTACACTCTACACTCTATACCCTACACTCTACACTCTATACCCTACACTCTATACCTTACACTCTATACCCTACACTCTATACCCTACACTCTAATCCCTACACTCTACACTCTATACCCTACACTCTATTCCCTACACTCTATACCCTACACTCTATACCCTACACTCTATACCCTACACTCTATACCCAACACTCTACACCCTACACTCTATACCCTACACTCTATACCATACACTCTATACCCTACACTCTACACTCTATACCCTACACTCTACACTTTATACCCTACACTCTATACCCTACACTCTATACCCTACACTCTATACCATACACTCCATACCCTACACTCTATACCGTACACTCTATACCCTACACTCTATACCCTACAATCTATACCCTACACTCTACACCCTACACTCTATACCTTACACTCTATACCCTACACTCTATACCCTACACTCTATACCCTACACTCTACACTCTATGCCCTACACTCTACACTCTATACCTTACACTCTACACTCTATTCCCTACACTCTGTACCCTACACTCTATACCCTACACTCTACACCCCACACTCTATACCCTACACTCTATACCATACACTCTATACCCTACACTCTACACTCTATACCCTACACTCTACACCCTACACTCTATACACTACACTATAATCCCTACACTCTACAATCTATACCCTACACTCTATACCCTACACTCTATACCCTACACTCTACACTCTCTACCCTACACTCTCTACCCTACACTCTATACCCTACACTCTATACCCTACACTCTACACTCTATACCCTACACTCTACACTCTATACCCTACACTCTATGCCCTACACTCTATACCCTACACTCTACACTCGATGCCCTACACTCTGCACTCTATACCCTACACTCTATACCCTACACTCTATACCCTACACTCTATGCCCTACACTCTATACCCTACACTCTATACCCTACACTCTATACCCTACACTCTACACTCTATTCCCTACACTCTATAGCCTACACTCTACAATCTATACCCTACACTCTATACCCTACACTCTATACCCTACAGTCTATACCCTACACTCTATACCCTACACTCTACACTCTATACCTTACACTCTACACTCTATTCCCTACACTCTATACCATACACTCTATACCCTACACTCTATACCCTACACTCTACACCCTACACTCTATACCCTACACTCTATACCATACACTCTATACCCTACACTCTACACTCTATACCCTACACTCTACACTCTATACCCTACACTCTAATCCCGACACTCTACACTCTATACCCTACACTCTATACCCTACACTCTATACCCTACACTCTATACCCTACACTCTATACCATACACTCTATACCCTACACTCTATACCCTACACTCTACACTCTATACCCTACACTCTATACCCTACACTCTATACCCTACACTCTATACCATACACTCTATACCCTACACTCTATACCCTACACTCTGAACCCTACACTCTATACCCTACACTCTACTCCCTACACTCTATACCCTACACTCTATACCCTACACTCTACACTCTATACCCTACACTCTATACCCTACACTCTATACCCTACACTCTATACCCTACACTCTACACTCTATACCCTACACTCTACACTCTATACCCTACACTCTATACCCTATACTCTACACTCTATACCTTACACTCTACACTCTATTCCCTACACTCTATACCCTACACTCTATACCCTACACTCTATACCCTACACTCTACACCCTACACTCTATACCCTACACTCTATACCATACACTCTATACCCTACACTCTACACTCTATACCCTACACTCTACACACTACACTCTATACCCTACACTCTAATCCCTACACTCTACACTCTATACCCTACACTCTATACCCTACACTCTATACCCTACACTCTACACTCTCTACCCTACACTCTATACCCTACACTCTATAACATACACTCTATACCCTACACTCTACACCCTACACTCTATACCATACACTCTACACTCTATACCCTACACTCTATACCATACACTCTACACCATACACTCTATAGCATACACTCTATACCCTACACTCTACACTCTATACCCTACACTCTATACCCTACACTCTACACCCTGCACTCTATACCCTACACACTATACCCTACACTCTACACTCTATACCCTACACTCTATACCCTACACTCTATACCCTACACTCTACACTCTATACCCTACACTCTACACACTACACTCTATACCCTACACTCTAATCCCTACACTCTACACTCTATACCCTACACTCTATACCCTACACTCTATACCCTACACTCTACACTCTCTACCCTACACTCTATACCCTACACTCTATAACATACACTCTATACCCTACACTCTACACCCTACACTCTATACCATACACTCTACACTCTATACCCTACACTCTATACCATACACTCTACACCATACACTCTATAGCATACACTCTATACCCTACACTCTACACTCTATACCCTACACTCTATACCCTACACTCTACACCCTGCACTCTATACCCTACACACTATACCCTACACTCTACACTCTATACCCTACACTCTATACCCTACACTCTATACCCTACACTCTATACCCTACACTCTACTCTCTATACCCTACACTCTATAGCCTACACTCTACAATCTATACCCTACACTCTATACCCTACACTCTATACCCTACACTCTATACCCTACAGTCTATACCCTACACTCTATACCCTACACTCTACACTCTATACCTTACACTCCACACTCTATTCCCTACACTCTATACCCTACACTCTATACCCTACACTCTATACCCTACACTCTATACCCTACACTCTACACCCTACACTCTATACCCTACACTCTATACCATACACTCTACACTCTATACCCTACACTCTACACCCTACACTCTATACCCTACACTCTAATCCCTACACTCTACACTCTATACCTTACACTCTATACCATACACTCTACACTCTATACCTTACACTCTACACTCTATTCCCTACACTCTATACCCTACACTCTATACCCTACACTCTATACCCTACACTCTACACCCTACACTCTATACCCTACACTCTATACCCTACACTCTAATCCCTACACTCTACACTCTATACCCTACACTCTATACCCTACACTCTATACCCTACACTCTACACTCTCTACCCTACACTCTATACCCTGCACACTATACCCTACACACTATACCCTACACTCTACACTCTATACCCTACACTCTACACTCTATACCCTACACTCTATACCCTACACTCTATACCCTACACTCTATACCCTACACTCTACACTCTATACCCTACACTCTACACTCTATACCCTACACTCTACACTCTATACCCTACACTCTATACCCTACACTCTATACCCTACACTCTATACCCTACACTCTATACCCTACACTCTACACTCTATGCCCTACACTCTACACTCTATACCTTACACTCTACACTCTATTCCCTACACTCTGTACCCTACACTCTATACCCTACACTCTACACCCCACACTCTATACCCTACACTCTATACCATACACTCTATACCCTACACTCTACACTCTATACCCTACACTCTACACCCTACACTCTATACACTACACTATAATCCCTACACTCTACAATCTATACCCTACACTCTATACCCTACACTCTATACCCTACACTCTACACTCTCTACCCTACACTCTCTACCCTACACTCTATACCCTACACTCTATACCCTACACTCTACACTCTATACCCTACACTCTACACTCTATACCCTACACTCTATGCCCTACACTCTATACCCTACACTCTACACTCGATGCCCTACACGCTACACTCTATACCCTACACTCTATACCCTACACTCTATACCCTACACTCTATGCCCTACACTCTATACCCTACACTCTATACCCTACACTCTATACCCTACACTCTATACCCTACACTCTACACTCTATTCCCTACACTCTATAGCCTACACTCTACAATCTATACCCTACACTCTATACCCTACACTCTATACCCTACAGTCTATACCCTACACTCTATACCCTACACTCTACACTCTATACCTTACACTCTACACTCTATTCCCTACACTCTATACCATACACTCTATACCCTACACTCTATACCCTACACTCTACACCCTACACTCTATACCCTACACTCTATACCATACACTCTATACCCTACACTCTACACTCTATACCCTACACTCTACATCCTACACTCTATACCCTACACTCTAATCCCGACACTCTACACTCTATACCCTACACTCTATACCCTACACTCTATACCCTACACTCTATACCCTACACTCTATACCATACACTCTATACCCTACACTCTATACCCTACACTCTACACTCTATACCCTACACTCTATACCCTACACTCTATACCCTACACTCTATACCCTACACTCTATACCATACACTCTATACCCTACACTCTATACCCTACACTCTGAACCCTACACTCTATACCCTACACTCTACTCCCTACACTCTATACCCTACACTCTATACCCTACACTCTACACTCTATACCCTACACTCTATACCCTACACTCTATACCCTACACTCTATACCCTACACTCTACACTCTATACCCTACACTCTACACTCTATACCCTGCACTCTATACCCTACACTCTATACCCTACACTCTATACCCTACACTCTATACCCTACACTCTACACTATATACCCTACACTCTATACCCTACACTCTATACCCTACACTCTATACCCTACACTCTACACTATATACCCTACACTCTATACCCTACACTCTATACCCTACACTCTATACCCTACACTCTTTACCCTACACTCTTTGCCCTACACTCTATACCCTACACTCTATACCCTACACTCTACACTATATACCCTACACTCTATACCCTACACTCTATACCCTACACTCTATACCCTACACTCTATACCCTACACTCTTTGCCCTACACTCTATACCCTACACTCTATACCCTACACTCTATACCATACACTCTATACCCTACACTCTACACTCTATACCCTACACTCTATACCCTACACTCTATGCCCAACACTCTATACCCCACATTCTACACCCTACACTCTATACCCTACACTCTATATCATACACTCTATACCCTACACTCTACACTCTATACCCTACACTCTACACCCTACACTCTATACCCTACACTTTAGTCCCTACACTCTACACTCTATACCCTACACTCTATACCCTACACTCTATATCCTACACTCTACACTCTCTACCCTACACTCTATACCCTACACTCTATACCCTACACTCTATACCCTACACTCTACACTCTATACCCTAAACTCTACACTCTATACCCTACACTCTATACCCTACACTCTATACCCTACACTCAATACCCTACACTCTATACCCTACACTCTACACTCTATACCCTACACTCTATACCCTACACTCTATACCCTACACTCTACACTCTATACCCTACACTCTATACCCTACACCCTATGCCCTACACTCTATACCCTACACTCTACACCCTACACTCTATACCTTACACTCTATACCCTACTCTCTATACCCTACACTCTAAACTCTATACCCTACACTCTATACCCTACACTCTATAACATACACTCTACACCCTACACTCTATACCCTACAATCTATACCATACACTCTATACCCTACACTCTATACCCTACACTCTATACCCTACACTCTATACCATACACTCTATACCCTACACTCTATACCGTACACTCTATACCATACACTCTATACCCTACACTCTATACCCTACACTCTACACCCTACACTCTATACCTTACACTCTATACCCTACACTCTAAACTCTATACCCTACACTCTACACTCTATACCATACACTCTATACCCTACACTCTATACCCTACACTCTATACCCTACACTCTATACCCTACACTCTACACCTTACACTCTATACCCTACACTCTATACCCTACACTCTATACCCTACACTCTACACTCTATACCCTACACTCTAGACCATACACTCCATACCCTACACTCTATACCGTACACTCTATACCCTACACTCTATACCCTACAATCTATACCCTACACTCTACACCCTACACTCTATACCTTACACTCTATACCCTACACTCTAAACTCTATACCCTACACTCTACACTCTATACCCTACACTCTACACTCTATACCCTACACTCTACACTCTACACTCTATACCCTACACTCTACGCTCTATACCCTACACTCTATAACATACACTCTATACCCTACACTCTATACCCTACACTCTATACCATACACTCTATACCCTACACTCTATACCATACACTCTGTACCCTACACTCTATACCCTACACTCTATACCCTACACCCTATACCCTACACTCTATACTCTACACTCTACACCCTACACTCTATACCTTACACTCTATACCCTACACTCTATACCCTACACTCTAAACTCTATACCCTGCACTCTACACTCTATACCCTACACTCTATACCCTACATTCTATACCCTACACTCTATACCCTACACTCTATACCCTACACTCTATACCCTACACTCTACACTCTATACCCTACACTCTAGACCAAACACTCCATACCCTACACTCTATACCGTACACTCTATACCCTACACTCTATACCCTACAATCTATACCCTACACTCTACACCCTACACTCTATACCTTACACTCTATACCCTACACTCTATACCCTACACTCTACACTCTATACCCTACACTCTATAACATACACTCTATACCCTACACTCTATACCCTACACTCTACACTCTATACCCTACACTCTATACCATACACTCTACACCATACACTCTATAGCATACACTCTATACCCTACACTCTACATTCTATACCCTACACTCTATACCCTACACTCTACACCCTGCACTCTATACCCTACACACTATACCCTACACTCTACACTCTATACCCTACACTCTATACCCTACACTCTATACCCTACACTCTATACCCTACACTCTACACCTTACACTCTATACCCTACACTCTATACCCTACACTCTATACCCTACACTCTACACTCTATACCCTACACTCTAGACCATACACTTCATACCCTACACTCTATACCGTACACTCTATACCCTACACTCTATACCCTACAATCTATACCCTACACTCTACACCCTACACTCTATACCTTACACTCTATACCCTACACTCTAAACTCTATACCCTACACTCTACACTCTATACCCTACACTCTACACTCTATACCCTACACTCTACACTCTACACTCTATACCCTACACTCTACGCTCTATACCCTACACTCTATAACATACACTCTATACCCTACACTCTATACCCTACACTCTATACCATACACTCTATACCCTACACTCTATACCATACACTCTGTACCCTACACTCTATACCCTACACTCTATACCCTACACCCTATACCCTACACTCTATACTCTACACTCTACACCCTACACTCTATACCTTACACTCTATACCCTACACTCTATACCCTACACTCTAAACTCTATACCCTGCACTCTACACTCTATACCCTACACTCTATACCCTACATTCTATACCCTACACTCTATACCCTACACTCTATACCCTACACTCTATACCCTACACTCTACACTCTATACCCTACACTCTAGACCAAACACTCCATACCCTACACTCTATACCGTACACTCTATACCCTACACTCTATACCCTACAATCTATACCCTACACTCTACACCCTACACTCTATACCTTACACTCTATACCCTACACTCTATACCCTACACTCTACACTCTATACCCTACACTCTATAACATACACTCTATACCCTACACTCTATACCCTACACTCTACACTCTATACCCTACACTCTATACCATACACTCTACACCATACACTCTATAGCATACACTCTATACCCTACACTCTACATTCTATACCCTACACTCTATACCCTACACTCTACACCCTGCACTCTATACCCTACACACTATACCCTACACTCTACACTCTATACCCTACACTCTATACCCTACACTCTATACCCTACACTCTATACCCTACACTCTATACCCTACACTCTATACCCTACACTCTATACCCTACACTCTATACCCTACACTCTACACTCTATACCTTACACTCTACACTCTATTCCCTACACTCTATACCTTACACTCTATACCCTACACTCTATACCCTACACTCTATACCCTACACTCTACACCCTACACTCTATACCCTACACTCTATACCATACACTCTATACCCTACACTCTACACTCTATACCCTACACTCTACACCCTACACTCTATACCCTACACTCTAATCCCTACACTCTACACTCTATACCCTACACTCTATACCCTATACTCTACACTCTATACCTTACACTCTACACTCTATTCCCTACACTCTATACCCTACACTCTATACCCTACACTCTATACCCTACACTCTACACCCTACACTCTATACCCTACACTCTATACCATACACTCTATACCCTACACTCTACACTCTATACCCTACACCCTACACACTACACTCTATACCCTACACTCTAATCCCTACACTCTACACTCTATACCCTACACTCTATACCCTACACTCTATACCCTACACTCTACACTCTCTACCCTACACTCTATACCCTACACTCTATAACATACACTCTATACCCTACACTCTACACCCTACACTCTATACCATACACTCTACACTCTATACCCTACACTCTATACCATACACTCTACACCATACACTCTATAGCATACACTCTATACCCTACACTCTACACTCTATACCCTACACTCTATACCCTACACTCTACACCCTGCACTCTATACCCTACACACTATACCCTACACTCTACACTCTATACCCTACACTCTATACCCTACACTCTATACCCTACACTCTATACCCTACACTCTACACTCTATACCCTACACTCTACACACTACACTCTATACCCTACACTCTAATCCCTACACTCTACACTCTATACCCTACACTCTATACCCTACACTCTATACCCTACACTCTACACTCTCTACCTTACACTCTATACCCTACACTCTATAACATACACTCTATACCCTACACTCTACACCCTACACTCTATACCATACACTCTACACTCTATACCCTACACTCTATACCATACACTCTACACCATACACTCTATAGCATACACTCTATACCCTACACTCTACACTCTATACCCTACACTCTATACCCTACACTCTACACCCTGCACTCTATACCCTACACACTATACCCTACACTCTACACTCTATACCCTACACTCTATACCCTACACTCTATACCCTACACTCTATACCCTACACTCTACTCTCTATACCCTACACTCTATAGCCTACACTCTACAATCTATACCCTACATTCTATACCCTACACTCTATACCCTACAGTCTATACCCTACACTCTATACCCTACACTCTACACTCTATACCTTACACTCCACACTCTATTCCCTACACTCTATACCCTACACTCTATACCCTACACTCTATACCCTACACTCTATACCCTACACTCTACACCCTAGACTCTATACCCTACACTCTATACCATACACTCTATACCCTACACTCTACACTCTATACCCTACACTCTACACCCTACACTCTATACCCTACACTCTAATCCCTACACTCTACACTCTATACCTTACACTCTATACCCTACACTCTACACTCTATACCTTACACTCTACACTCTATTCCCTACACTCTATACCCTACACTCTATACCCTACACTCTATACCCTACACTCTATACCCTACACTCTACACCCTACACTCTATACCCTACACTCTATACCATACACTCTATACCCTACACTCTACACTCTATACCCTACACTCCACACCCTACACTCTATACCCTACACTCTAATCCCTACACTCTACACTCTATACCCTACACTCTATACCCTACACTCTATACCCTACACTCTACACTCTCTACCCTACACTCTATACCCTACACTCTGTACCCTACACTCTATACCCTACACTCTACACTCTATACCCTACACTCTACACTCTATACCCTACACTCTATACCCTACACTCTATACCCTACACTCTATACCCTACAATCTACACTCTATGCCCTACACTCTACACTCTATACCCTACACTCTACACTCTATACCCTACACTCTACACTCTATACCCTACACTGTATACCCTACACTCTATACCCTACACTCTATACCCTACACTCTATACCCTACACTCTACACTCTATTCCCTACACTCTACACTCTGTACCTTACACTCAACACTCTATTCCCTACACTCTATACCCTACACTCTATACCCTACACTCTATACCCTATACTCTACACCCTACACTCTATACTCTACACTCTATACCATACACTCTATACCCTACACTCTACACTCTATGCCCTACACTCTACACCCTACACTCTATACCGTACACTCTAATCCCTACACTCTACACTCTCTACCCTACACTCTATACCCTACACTCTATACCCTACACTCTACACTCTATACCCTACACTCTATACCCTACACTCTATGCCCTACACTCTATACCCTACAATCTATACCCTAAACTCAATACCCTACACTCTATACCCTACACTCTACACTCTATACCCTACACACTATACCCTACACTCTATACCCTACACTCTAATCCCTACACTCTACACTCTATACCCTACACTCTATACCCTACACTCTACACTCTATACCTTACACTCTACACTCTATTCCCTACACTCTATACCCTACACTCTATACCCTACACTCTATACCCTACACTCTATACCCAACACTCTACACCCTACACTCTATACCCTACACTCTATACCATACACTCTATACCCTACACTCTACACTCTATACCCTACACTCTACACTCTATACCCTACACTCTATACCCTACACTCTATACCCTACACTCTATACCCGACACTCTACATGCTATACCCTACACTCTACACTCTATACCCTACACTCTATACCCTACACTCTATACCCTACACTCTATACCCTACACTCTATATCCTACACTCTACACTCTATACCATACATTCTATACCCTACACTCTATACTATACACTCTATACCCTACACTCTACACCCTACACTCTATACCCTACACTCTATACCCTACACTCTATTCCCTACACTCTATACCCTACACTCTACACCCTACACTCTATACCCTACACTCTATACCATACACTCTATACCCTACACTCTACACTCTATAGCCTACACTCTACATCCCACACTCTATACCCTACACTCTAATCCCGACACTCTACACTCTATACCCTACCCTACACTCTATACCCTACACTCTACACTCTCTACCCTACACTCTATACCCTACACTCTATAACATACACTCTCTACCCTACACTCTATACCCTACACTCTATAACATACACTCTATACCATACACTCTACAATCTATACCCTACACTCTATACCATACACTCTACACCATACACTCTATAGCGTACACTCTATACCCTACACTCTACACTCTATACCCTACACTCTATACCCTACACTCTACACCCTGCACTCTATACCGTACACACTATACCCTACACTCTACACTCTATACCCTACACTCTATACCCTACACTCTATACCCTACACTCTACACTCTATACCCTACACTCTATAGCCTACACTCTACAATCTATACCCTACACTCTATACCCTACACTCTATACCCTACAGTCTATACCCTACACTCTATACCCTACACTCTACACTCTATACCTTACACTCTACACTCTATTCCCTACACTCTATACCCTACACTCTATACCCTACACTCTATACCCTACACTCTATACCCTACACTCTACACCCTACACTCTATACCCTACACTCTATACCATACACTCTATACCCTACACTCTACACTCTATACCCTACACTCTACACCCTACACTCTATACCCTACACTCTAATCCCTTCACTCTACACTCTATACCCTACACTCTATACCCTACACTCTACACTCTATACCTTACACTCTACACTCTATTCCCTACACTCTATACCCTACACTCTATACCCTACACTCTATACCCTACTCTCTACACCCTACACTCTATACCATACACTCTATACACTACACTCTACACTCTATACCCTACACTCTACACCCTACACTCTATACCCTACACTCTAATCCCTACACTCTACACTCTATACTCTACACTCTATACCCTACACTCTATACCCTACACTCTACAGACTCTACCCTACACTCTATACCCTACACTCTATACCCTACACTCTATACCCTACACTCTACACTCTATACCCTACACTCTACACTTTATACCCTACACTCTATACCTTACACTCTATACCCTACACTCTATACCCTACACTCTAATCCCTACACTCTACACTCTATACCCTACACTCTATTCCCTACACTCTATACCCTACACTCTATACCCTACACTCTATACCCTACACTCTATACCCAACACTCTACACCCTACACTCTATACCCTACACTCTATACCATACACTCTATACCCTACACTCTACACTCTATACCCTACACTCTACACTTTATACCCTACACTCTATACCCTACACTCTATACCCTACACTCTATACCATACACTCCATACCCTACACTCTATACCGTACACTCTATACCCTACACTCTATACCCTACAATCTATACCCTACACTCTACACCCTACACTCTATACCTTACACTCTATACCCTACACTCTATACCCTACACTCTAAACTCTATACCCTACACTCTACACTCTATACCCTACACTCTATAACATACACTCTATACCCTACACTCTATACCCTACACTCTACACTCTATACCCTACACTCTATACCATACACTCTACACCATACACTCTATAGCATACACTCTATACCCTACACTCTACACTCTATACCCTACACTCTATACCCTACACTCTACACCCTGCACTCTATACCCTACACACTATACCCTACACTCTACACTCTATACCCTACACTCTATACCCTACACTCTATACCCTACACTCTATACCCTACACTCTATACCCTACACTCTATAGCCTACAATCTATACCCTACACTTTATACCCTACAGTCTATACCCTACACTCTATACCCTACACTCTACACTCTATACCTTACACTCTACACTCTATTCCCTACACTCTATACCATACACTCTATACCCTACACTCTATACCCTACACTCTATACCCTACACTCTACACCCTACACTCTATACCCTACACTCTATACCATACACTCTATACCCTACACTCTACACTCTATACCCTACACTCTACACACTACACTCTATACCCTACACTCTAATCCCTACACTCTACACTCTATACCCTACACTCTATACCCTACACTCTATACCCTACACTCTACACTCTCTACCCTACACTCTATACCCTACACTCTATAACATACACTCTATACCCTACACTCTACACCCTACACTCTATACCATACACTCTACACTGTATACCCTACACTCTATACCATACACTCTACACCATACACTCTATAGCATACACTCTATACCCTACACTCTACACTCTATACCCTACACTCTATACCCTACACTCTACACCCTGCACTCTATACCCTACACACTATACCCTACACTCTACACTCTATACCCTACACTCTATACCCTACACTCTATACCCTACACTCTACACTCTATACCCTACACTCTATAGCCTATACTCTACAATCTATACCCTACACTCTATACCCTACACTCTATACCCTACAGTCTATACCCTACACTCTACACTCTATACCTTACACTCCACACTCTATTCCCTACACTCTATACACTACACTCTATACCCTACACTCTATACCCTACACTCTATACCCAACACTCTACACCCTACACTCTATACCCTACACTCTATACCATACACTCTATACCCTACACTCTACACTATATACCCTACACTCTACACTCTATACCCTACACTCTATACCCTACACTCTATACCCTACACTCTATACCCGACACTCTACACGCTATACCCTACACTCTACACTCTATACCCTACACTCTATACCCTACACTCTATACCCTACACTTTATACCCTACACTCTTTACCCTACACTCTACACTCTATACCCTACACTCTATACCCTACACTCTACACCCTACACTCTTTACCCTACACTCTATGCCCTACACTCTATACCCTACACTCTATACCCTACACTCTATACCCTACACTCTACACTCTATACCCTACACTCTATACCTTACACTCTATGCCCTACACTCTACACTCTATACCCTACACTCTATACCCTACACTCTATACCCTACACTCTATACCCTACACTCTACACTCTATATCCTACACTATCTACCCTACACTCTACACTCTATACCCTACACTCTATACCCTACACTCTAATCCCTACACTCTACACTCTATACCCTACACTCTATACCCTACACTCTACACTCTATACCCTACACTCTATATCCTACACTCTACACTCTATACCATACATTCTATACCCTACACTCTATACCATACACTCTATACCCTACACTCTACACCCTACACTCTATACCCTACACTCTATACCCTACACTCTATACCCTACACTCTATACCCTACACTCTACACCCTACACTCTATACCCTACACTCTATACCATACACTCTATACCCTACACTCTATACCCTACACTCTACACTCTAAACCCTACACTCTATACCCTACACTCTATACCCTACACTCTATACCCTACACTCTACACTCTATATCCTACACTCTCTACCCTACACTCTACACTCTATACCCTACACTCTATACCCTACACTCTAATCCCTACACTCTACACTCTATACCCGACACTCTATATCCTACACTCTACACTCTATACCATACATTCTATACCCTGCACTCTATACCATACACTCTACACCCTACACTCTATACCCTACACTCTATACCCTACACTCTATACCCTACACTCTACACCCTACACTCTATACCCTACACTCTATACCCTACACTCTATACCCTACACTCTACACTCTATACCCTACACTCTATACCCTACACTCTATACCCTACACTCTACACTCTATATCCTACACTCTCTACCCTACACTCTACACTCTATACCCTACACTCTATACCCTACACTCTAATCCCTACACTCTACACTCTATACCCTACACTCTATACCCTACACTCTATACCCTACACTCTACACTCTATACCCTACACTCTATATCCTACACTCTACACTCTATACCATACATTCTATACCCTACACTCTATACCATACACTCTATACCCTACACTCTACACCCTACACTCTATACCCTACACTCTATACCCTACACTCTATACCCTACACTCTATACCCTACACTCTACACCCTACACTCTATACCCTACACTCTATACCATACACTCTATACCCTACACTCTACACTCTATACCCTACACTCTACATCCTACACTCTATACCCTACACTCTAATCCCGACACTCTACACTCTATACCCTACACTCTATACCCTACACTCTACAATCTCTACCCTACACTCTATTCCCTACACTCTATAACATACACTCTATACCCTACACTCTATACCCTACACTCTATACCATGCACTCTACAATCTATACCCTACACTCTATACCATACACTCTACACCATACACTCTATAGCATACACTCTATACCCTACACTCTACACTCTATACCCTACACTCTATATCCTACACTCTACACCCTGCACTCTATACCCTACACACTATACCCTACACTCTACACTCTATACCCTACACTCTCTACCCTACACTCTATACCCTACACTCTATACCCTACACTCTACACTCTATAACCTACACTCTATAGCCTACACTCTACAATCTATACCCTACACTCTATACCCTACACTCTATACCCTACAGTCTATACCCTACACTCTATACCCTACACTCTACACTCTATACCTTACACTCTACACTCTATTCCCTACACTCTATACCCTACACTCTATACCCTACACTCTATACCCTACACTCTATACCCTACACTCTACACCCTACACTCTATACCCTACACTCTGTACCATACACTCTATACCCTACACTCTACACTCTATACCCTACACTCTACACCCTACACTCTATACCCTACACTCTAATCCCTTCACTCTACACTCTATACCCTACACTCTATACCCTACACTCTATACCTTACACTCTACACTCTATTCCCTACACTCTATACCCTACACTCTATACCCTACACTCTATACCCTACACTCTACACCCTACACTCTATACCCTACACTCTATACCATACACTCTATACCCTACACTCTACACTCTATACCCTACACTCTACACCCTACACTCTATACCCTACACTCTAATCCCTACACTCTACACTCTATACCCTACACTCTATACCCTACACTCTATACCCTACACTCTACACACTCTACCCTACACTCTATACCCTACACTCTATACCCTACACTCTATACCCTACACTCTACACTCTATACCCTACACTCTATACCCTACACTCTATACCCTACACTCTAATCCCTACACTCTACACTCTATACCCTACACTCTATACCCTACACTCTACACTCTATACCTTACACTCTACACTCTATTCCCTACACTCTATACCCTACACTCTATACCCTACACTCTATACCCTACACTCTATACCCAACACTCTACACCCTACATTCTATACCCTACACTCTATACCATACAATCTATACCCTACACTCTACACTCTATACCCTACACTCTACACTCTATACCCTACACTCTACACTCTATACCCTACACTCTATACCCTACACTCTATACCCTACAATCTATACCATACACTCTATACCCTACACTCTATACCCTACACTCTATACCCTACACTCTATACCATACACTCTATACCCTACACTCTATACCGTACACTCTATACCCTACACTCTATACCCTACACTCTATACCCTACACTCTACACCCTACACTCTATACCTTACACTCTATACCCTACACTCTATACCCTACACTCTAAACTCTATACCCTACACTCTACACTCTATACCCTACACTCTATACCCTACACTCTATACCCTACACTCTATACCCTACACTCTATACCCTACACTGTATACCCTACACTCTATACCCTACACTCTATACCCTACACTCTACACTCTATACCCTACACTCTATACCCTACACTCTATACCCTACACTCTACACTTTATGCACTACACTCTATACCCTACACTCTATACCCTACACTCTATACCCTACACTCTAAACCCTACACTCTATACCCTACACTCTATACCATATACTCTATACCCTACACTCTACACTCTATACCCTACACTCTACACCCTACACTCTATACCCTACACTCTAATCCCAACACTCTACACTCTATACCCTACACTCTATACCCTACAGTCTACACTCTATACCTTACACTCTACACTCTATTCCCTACACTCTATACCCTACACTCTATACCCTACACTCTATACCCTACACTCTATACCCTACACTCTACACCCTACACTCTATACCCTACACTCTATACCATACACTCTATACCCTACACTCTACACTCTATACCCTACACTCTACACCCTACACTCTATACCCTACACTCTAATCCCTACACTCTACACTCTATACCCTACACTCTATACCCTACACTCTATACCCTACACTCTACACTCTCTACCCTACACTCTATACCCTACACTCTATACCCTACACTCAACACTCTATACCCTACACTCTACACTCTATACCCTACACTCTATACCCTACACTCTATACCCTACACTCTATACCCTACACTCTATACCATACACTCTATACCCTACACTCTATACCCTACACTCTATCCTACACACTATACCCTACACTCTACACTCTATACCCTACACACTATACCCTACACTCTATACCCTACACTCTACACTCTATACCCTACACTCTATAGCCTACACTCTACAATCTATACCCTACACTCTATACCCTACACTCTATACCCTACAGTCTATACCCTACACTCTATACCCTACACTCTACACTCTAAACCTTACACTCTACACTCTATTCCCTACACTCTATACCCTACACTCTATACCCTACACTCTATACCCTATACTCTACACCCTACACTCTATACCCTACACTCTATACCATATACTCTATACCCTACACTCTACACTCTATACCCTACACTCTACACCCTACACTCTATACCCTACACTCTAATCCCAACACTCTACACTCTATACCCTACACTCTATACCCTACACTCTACACTCTATACCTTACACTCTACACTCTATTCCCTACACTCTATACCCTACACTCTATACCCTACACTCTATACCCTACACTCTATACCCTACACTCTACACCCTACACTCTATACCCTACACTCTATACCATACACTCTATACCCTACACTCTACACTCTATACCCTACACTCTACACCCTACACTCTATACCCTACACTCTAATCCCTACACTCTATTCCCTACACTCTACACTCTATACCCTACACTCTATACCATACACTCTATACCCTACACTCTATACCGTACACTCTATACCCTACACTCTATACCTTACACTCTACACTCTATTCCCTACACTCTATACCCTACACTCTATACCCTACACTCTATACCCTACACTCTACACCCTACACTCTATACCCTACACTCTATACCCTACACTCTATACCCTACACTCTACACTCTCTACCCTACACTCTATACCCTACACTCTATACCCTACACTCTACACTCTATACCCTACACTCTATACCCTACACTCTATACCCTACACTCTATACCCTACACTCTACACTCTATACCCTACACTCTATACCCTACACTCTATACCCTACACTCTATACCCTACACTCTATACCCTACACTCTATACCCTACACTCTACACTCTATACCCTACACTCTATACCCTACACTCTATACCCTACACTCTATACCCTACACTCTATACCCTACACTCTACACTCTATACCCTACACTCTATACCCTACACTCTATACCCTACACTCTATACCCTACACTCTACACTCTATACCCTACACTCTATACCATACACTCTATACCCTACACTCTATACCCTACACTCTGAACCCTACACTCTATACCCTACACTCTACTCCCTACACTCTATACCCTACACTCTATACCCTACACTCTACACTCTATACCCTACACTCTATACCCTACACTCTATACCCTACACTCTATACCCTACACTCTACACTCTATACCCTACACTCTACACTCTATACCCTGCACTCTATACCCTACACTCTATACCCTACACTCTATACCCTACACTCTATACCCTACACTCTACACTATATACCCTACACTCTATACCCTACACTCTACACTCTATACCCTACACTCTACACTCTATACCCTACACTCTATACCCTACACTCTATACCCTACACTCAATACCCTACACTCTATACCCTACACTCTACACTCTATACCCTACACTCTATACCCTACACTCTATACCCTACACTCTACACTCTATACCCTACACTCTATACCCTACACCCTATGCCCTACACTCTATACCCTACACTCTACACCCTACACTCTATACCTTACACTCTATACCCTACTCTCTATACCCTACACTCTAAACTCTATACCCTACACTCTATACCCTACACTCTATAACATACACGCTACACCCTACACTCTATACCCTACAATCTATACCATACACTCTATACCCTACACTCTATACCCTACACTCTATACCATACACTCTATACCCTACACTCTATACCGTACACTCTATACCCTACACTCTATACCCTACACTCTACACCCTACACTCTATACCTTACACTCTATACCCTACACTCTATACCCTACACTCTAAACTCTATACCCTACACTCTACACTCTATACCCTACACTCTATACCCTACACTCTATACCCTACACTCTATACCCTACACTCTATACCCTACACTCTACACCTTACACTCTATACCCTACACTCTATACCCTACACTCTAAACTCTATACCCTACACTCTACACTCTATACCCTACACTCTACACTCTATACCCTACACTCTACACTCTACACTCTATACCCTACACTCTACACTCTATACCCTACACTCTATAACATACACTCTATACCCTACACTCTATACCATACACTCTATACCCTACACTCTATACCCTACACTCTATACTATACACTCTGTACCCTACACTCTATACCGTACACTCTATACCCTACACTCTATACCCTACACTCTATACCCTACACTCTACACCCTACACTCTATACCTTACACTCTATACCCTACACTCTATACCCTACACTCTAAACTCTATACCCTGCACTCTACACTCTATACCCTACACTCTATACCCTACACTCTACACCCTACACTCTATACCCTACACTCTATACCCTACACTCTATACCCTACACTCTACATTCTATACCCTACACTCTACACTCTATACCCTGCACTCTATAACATACACTCTATACCCTACACTCTATACCCTACACTCTATACCCTACACTCTACACTCTATACCCTACACTCTATACCATACACTCTACACCATACACTCTATAGCATACACTCTATACCCTACACTCTACATTCTATACCCTACACTCTATACCCTACACTCTACACCCTGCACTCTATACCCTACACACTATACCCTACACTCTACACTCTATACCCTACACTCTATACCCTACACTCTATACCCTACACTCTATACCCTACACTCTATACCCTACACTCTATAGCCTACAATCTATACCCTACACTCTATACCCTACAGTCTATACCCTACACTCTATACCCTACACTCTACACTCTATACTTTACACTCTACACTCTTTTCCCTACACTCTATACCTTACACTTTATACCCTACACTCTATACCCTACACTCTATACCCTACACTCTACACCCTACACTCTATACCCTACAATCTATACCATACACTCTATACCGTACACTCTATACCCTACACTCTATACCATACACTCTATACCCTACACTCTATACCGTACACTCTATACCCTACACTCTATACCCTACACTCTATACCCTACACTCTACACCCTACACTCTATACCTTACACTCTATACCCTACACTCTATACCCTACACTCTAAACTCTATACCCTACACTCTACACTCTATACCCTACACTCTATACCCTACACTCTATACCCTACACTCTATACCCTACACTCTATACCCTACACTCTACACCTTACACTCTATACCCTACACTCTATACCCTACACTCTAAACTCTATACCCTACACTCTACACTCTATACCCTACACTCTACACTCTATACCCTACACTCTACACTCTATACCCTACACTCTACACTCTATACCCTACACTCTATAACATACACTCTATACCCTACACTCTATACCATACACTCTATACCCTACACTCTATACCCTACACTCTATACTATACACTCTGTACCCTACACTCTATACCGTACACTCTATACCCTACACTCTATACCCTACACTCTATACCCTACACTCTACACCCTACACTCTATACCTTACACTCTATACCCTACACTCTATACCCTACACTCTAAACTCTATACCCTGCACTCTACACTCTATACCCTACACTCTATACCCTACACTCTACACCCTACACTCTATACCCTACACTCTATACCCTACACTCTATACCCTACACTCTACATTCTATACCCTACACTCTACACTCTATACCCTACACTCTATAACATACACTCTATACCCTACACTCTATACCCTACACTCTATACCCTACACTCTACACTCTATACCCTACACTCTATACCATACACTCTACACCATACACTCTATAGCATACACTCTATACCCTACACTCTACATTCTATACCCTACACTCTATACCCTACACTCTACACCCTGCACTCTATACCCTACACACTATACCCTACACTCTACACTCTATACCCTACACTCTATACCCTACACTCTATACCCTACACTCTATACCCTACACTCTATACCCTACACTCTATAGCCTACAATCTATACCCTACACTCTATACCCTACAGTCTATACCCTTCACTCTATACCCTACACTCTACACTTTATACTTTACACTCTACACTCTATTCCCTACACTCTATACCTTACACTCTATACCCTACACTCTATACCCTACACTCTATACCCTACACTCTACACCCTACACTCTATACCCTACACTCTATACCATACACTCTATACCCTACACTCTACACTCCATACCCTACACTCTACACCCTACACTCTATACCCTACACTCTAATCCCTGCACTCTACACTCTATACCCTACACTCTATACCCTATACTCTACACTCTATACCTTACACTCTACACTCTATTCCCTACACTCTATACCCTACACTCTATACCCTACACTCTATACCCTACACTCTACACCCTAAACTCTATACCCTACACTCTATACCATACACTCTATACCCTACACTCTACACTCTACCCTACACTCTACACACTACACTCTATACCCTACACTCTAATCCCTACACTCTACACTCTATACCCTACACTCTATACCCTACACTCTATACCCTACACTCTACACTCTCTACCCTACACTCTATACCCTACACTCTATAACATACACTCTATACCCTACACTCTACACTCTACACTCTATACCATACACTCAACACTCTATACCCTACACTCTATACCATACACTCTACACCATACACTCTATAGCATACACTCTATACCCTACACTCTACACTCTATACCCTACACTCTATACCCTACACTCTACACCCTGCACTCTATACCCTACACACTATACCCTACACTCTACACTCTATACCCTACACTCTATACCCTACACTCTATACCCTACACTCTATACCCTACACTCTACACTCTATACCCTACACTCTATAGCCTACACGCTACAATCTATACCCTACACTCTATACCCTACACTCTATACCCTACAGTCTATACCCTACACTCTATACCCTACACTCTACACTCTATACCTTACACTCCACACTCTATTCCCTACACTCTATACCCTACACTCTATACCCTACACTCTATACCCTACACTCTATACCCTACACTCTACACCCTACACTCTATACCCTACACTCTATACCATACACTCTGTACCCTACACTCTACACTCTATACCCTACACTCTACACCCTACACTCTATACCCTACACTCTAATCCCTACACTCTACACTCTATACCTTACACTCTATACCCTACACTCTACACTCTATACCTTACACTCTACACTCTATTCCCTACACTCTATACCCTACACTCTATACCCTACACTCTATACCCTACACTCTACACCCTACACTCTATACCCTACACTCTATACCATACACTCTATACCCTACACTCTACACTCTATACCCTACACTCCACACCCTACACTCTATACCCTACACTCTAATCCCTACACTCTACACTCTATACCCTACACTCTATACCCTACACTCTATACCCTACACTCTACACTCTCTACCCTACACTCTATACCTTACACTCTGTACCCTACACTCTATACCCTACACTCTACGCTCTATACCCTACACTCTATGCCCAACACTCTATACCCTACACTCTACACCCTACACTCTATACCCTACACTCTATATCATACACTCTATACCCTACACTCTACACTCTATACCCTACACTCTACACCCTACACTCTATACCCTACACTTTAATCCCTACACTCTACACTCTATACCCTACACTCTATACCCTACACTCTATATCCTACACTCTACACTCTCTACCCTACACTCTATACCCTACACTCTATACCCTACACTCTATACCCTACACTCTACACTCTATACCCTAAACTCTACACTCTATACCCTACACTCTATACCCTACACTCTATACCCTACACTCAATACCCTACACTCTATACCCTACACTCTACACTCTATACCCTACACTCTATACCCTACACTCTATACCCTACACTCTACACTCTATACCCTACACTCTATACCCTACACCCTATGCCCTACACTCTATACCCTACACTCTACACCCTACACTCTATACCTTACACTCTATACCCTACTCTCTATACCCTACACTCTAAACTCTATACCCTACACTCTATACCCTACACTCTATAACATACACTCTACACCCTACACTCTATACTCTACAATCTATACCATACACTCTATACCCTACACTCTATACCCTAACTCTATACCCTACACTCTATACCATACACTCTATACCCTACACTCTATACCGTACACTCTATACCATACACTCTATACCCTACACTCTATACCCTACACTCTACACCCTACACTCTATACCTTACACTCTATACCCTACACTCTAAACTCTATACCCAAAACTCTACACTCTATACCATACACTCTATACCCTACACTCTATACCCTACACTCTATACCCTACACTCTATACCCTACACTCTATACCCTACACTCTACACCTTACACTCTATACCCTACACTCTATACCCTACACTCTAAACTCTATACCCTACACTCTACACTCTATACCCTACACTCTACACTCTATACCCTACACTCTACACTCTACACTCTATACCCTACACTCTACGCTCTATACCCTACACTCTATAACATACACTCTATACCCTACACTCTATACCCTACACTCTATACCATACACTCTATACCCTACACTCTATACCCTACACTCTATACCATACACTCTGTACCCTACACTCTATACCCTACACTCCATACCCTACACCCTATACCCTACACTCTATACCCTACACTCTACACCCTACACTCTATACCTTACACTCTATACCCTACACTCTATACCCTACACTCTAAACTCTATACCCTGCACTCTACACTCTATACCCTACACTCTATACCCTACACTCTATACCCTACACTCTATACCCTACACTCTATACCCTACACTCTATACCCTACACTCTACACTCTATACCCTACACTCTAGACCATACACTCCATACCCTACACTCTATACCGTACACTCTATACCCTACACTCTATACCCTACAATCTATACCCTACACTCTACACCCTACACTCTACACCCTACACTCTATACCTTACACTCTATACCCTACACTCTATACCCTACACTCTAAACTCTATACCCTACACTCTACACTCTATACCCTACACTCTATAACATACACTCTATACCCTACACTCTATACCCTACACTCTACACTCTATACCCTACACTCTATACCATACACTCTACACCATACACTCTATAGCATACACTCTATACCCTACACTCTACATTCTATACCCTACACTCTATACCCTACACTCTACACCCTGCACTCTATACCCTACACACTATACCCTACACTCTACACTCTATACCCTACACTCTATACCCTACACTCTATACCCTACACTCTATACCCTACACTCTATACCCTACACTCTATAGCCTACAATCTATACCCTACACTCTATACCCTACAGTCTATACCCTACACTCTATACCCTACACTCTACACTCTATACCTTACACTCTACACTCTATTCCCTACACTCTATACCTTACACTCTATACCCTACACTCTATACCCTACACTCTATACCCTACACTCTACACCCTACACTCTATACCCTACACTCTATACCATACACTCTATACCCTACACTCTACACTCTATACCCTACACTCTACACCCTACACTCTATACCCTACACTCTAATCCCTACACTCTACACTCTATACCCTACACTCTATACCCTATACTCTACACTCTATACCTTACACTCTACACTCTATTCCCTACACTCTATACCCTACACTCTATACCCTACACTCTATACCCTACACTCTACACCCTACACTCTATACCCTACACTCTATACCATACACTCTATACCCTACACTCTACACTCTATACCCTACACTCTACACACTACACTCTATACCCTACACTCTAATCCCTACACTCTACACTCTATACCCTACACTCTATACCCTACACTCTATACCCTACACTCTACACTCTCTACCCTACACTCTATACCCTACACTCTATAACATACACTCTATACCCTACACTCTACACCCTACACTCTATACCATACACTCTACACGCTATACCCTACACTCTATACCATACACTCTACACCATACACTCTATAGCATACACTCTATACCCTACACTCTACACTCTATACCCTACACTCTATACCCTACACTCTACACCCTGCACTCTATACCCTACACACTATACCCTACACTCTACACTCTATACCCTACACTCTATACCCTACACTCTATACCCTACACTCTATACCCTACACTCTACACTCTATACCCTACACTCTACACACTACACTCTATACCCTACACTCTAATCCCTACACTCTACACTCTATACACTACACTCTATACCCTACACTCTATACCCTACACTCTACACTCTCTACCCTACACTCTATACCCTACACTCTATAACATACACTCTATACCCTACACTCTACACCCTTCACTCTATACCATACACTCTACACTCTATACCCTACACTCTATACCATACACTCTACACCATACACTCTATAGCATACACTCTATACCCTACACTCTACACTCTATACCCTACACTCTATACCCTACACTCTACACCCTGCACTCTATACCCTACACACTATACCCTACACTCTACACTCTATACCCTACACTCTATACCCTACACTCTATACCCTACACTCTACTCTCTATACCCTACACTCTATAGCCTACACTCTACAATCTATACCCTACACTCTATACCCTACACTCTATACCCTACAGTCTATACCCTACACTCTATACCCTACACTCTACACTCTATACCTTACACTCCACACTCTATTCCCTACACTCTATACCCTACACTCTATACCCTACACTCTATACCCTACACTCTATACCCTACACTCTACACCCTACACTCTATACCCTACACTCTATACCATTCACTCTATACCCTACACTCTACACTCTATACCCTACACTCTACACCCTACACTCTATACCCTACACTCTAATCCCTACACTCTACACTCTATACCTTACACTCTATACCCTACACTCTACACTCTATACCTTACATTCTACACTCTATTCCCTACACTCTATACCCTACACTCTATACCCTACACTCTATACCCTACACTCTATACCCTACACTCTACACCCTACACTCTATACCCTACACTCTATACCATACACTCTATACCCTACACTCTACACTCTATACCCTACACTCCACACCCTACACTCTATACCCTACACTCTAATCCCTACACTCTACACTCTATACCCTACACTCTATACCCTACACTCTATACCCTACACTCTACACTCTCTACCCTACACTCTATACCCTACACTCTGTACCCTACACTCTATACCCTACACTCTACACTCTATACCCTACACTCTACACTCTATACACTACACTCTATACCCTACACTCTATACCCTACACTCTATACCCTACAATCTACACTCTATGCCCTACACTCTACACTCTATACCCTACACTCTACACTCTATACCCTACACTCTACACTCTATACCCTACACTGTATACCCTACACTCTATACCCTACACTCTATACCCTACACTCTATACCCTACACTCTACACTCTATTCCCTACACTCTACACTCTGTACCTTACACTCAACACTCTATTCCCTACACTCTATACCCTACACTCTATACCCTACACTCTATACCCTACACTCTACACCCTACACTCTATACTCTACACTCTATACCATACACTCTATACCCTACACTCTACACTCTATGCCCTACACTCTACACCCTACACTCTATACCCTACACTCTAATCCCTACACTCTACACTCTCTACCCTACACTCTATACCCTACACTCTATACCCTACACTCTACACTCTATACCCTACACTCTATACCCTACACTCTATGCCCTACACTCTATACCCTACAATCTATACCCTACACTCAATACCCTACACTCTATACCCTACACTCTACACTCTATACCCTACACTCTATACCCTACACTCTATACCCTACACTCTACACTCTATACCCTACACTCTATACCCTACACTCTATGCCCTACACTCTATACCCTACACTCTATACCCTACACTCTATACCCTACACTCTACACTCTATACCCTACACTCTACACTCTATACCCTACACACTATACCCTACACTCTATACCCTACACTCTAATCCCTACACTCTACACTCTATACCCTACACTCTATACCCTACACTCTACACTCTATACCTTACACTCTACACTCTATTCCCTACACTCTATACCCTACACTCTATACCCTACACTCTATACCCTACACTCTATACCCAACACTCTACACCCTACACTCTATACCCTACACTCTATACCATACACTCTATACCCTACACTCTACACTCTATACCCTACACTCTACACTCTATACCCTACACTCTATACCCTACACTCTATACCCGACACTCTACATGCTATACCCTACACTCTACACTCTATACCCTACACTCTATACCCTACACTCTATACCCTACACTCTATACCCCACACTCTATACCCTACACTCTACACTCTATACCCTACACTCTATACCCTACACTCTACACCCTACACTCTATACCCTACACTCTATGCCCTACACTCTATACCCTACACTCTATACCCTACACTCTATACCCTACACTCTATACCCTACACTCTATACCATACACTCTACACTCTATATCCTACACTCTCTACCCTACACTCTACACTCTATACCCTACACTCTATACCCTACACTCTAATCCCTACACTCTACACTCTATACCCTACACTCTACACTCTATAACCTACACTCTATATCCTACAATCTACACTCTATACCATACATTCTATACCCTACACTCTATACCATACACTCTATACCCTACACTCTACACCCTACACTCTATACCCTACACTCTATACCCTACACTCTATTCCCTACACTCTATACCCTACACTCTACACCCTACACTCTATACCCTACACTCTATACCATACACTCTATACCCTACACTCTACACTCTATACCCTACACTCTACATCCCACACTCTATACCCTACACTCTAATCCCGACACTCTACACTCTATACCCTACCCTACACTCTATACCCTACACTCTACACTCTCTACCCTACACTCTATACCCTACACTCTATAACATACACTCTCTACCCTACACTCTATACCCTACACTCTATAACATACACTCTATACCATACACTCTACAATCTATACCCTACACTCTATACCATACACTCTACACCATACACTCTATAGCGTACACTCTATACCCTACACTCTACACTCTATACCCTACACTCTATACCCTACACTCTACACCCTGCACTCTATACCGTACACACTATACCCTACACTCTACACTCTATACCCTACACTCTATACCCTACACTCTATACCCTACACTCTATACCCTACACTCTACACTCTATACCCTACACTCTATAGCCTACACTCTACAATCTATACCCTACACTCTATACCCTACACTCTATACCCTACAGTCTATACCCTACACTCTATACCCTACACTCTACACTCTATACCTTACACTCTACACTCTATTCCCTACACTCTATACCCTACACTCTATACCCTACACTCTATACCCTACACTCTATACCCTACACTCTACACCCTACACTCTATACCCTACACTCTATACCATACACTCTATACCCTACACTCTACACTCTATACCCTACACTCTACACCCTACACTCTATACCCTACACTCTAATCCCTTCACTCTACACTCTATACCCTACACTCTATACCCTACACTCTACACTCTATACCTTACACTCTACACTCTATTCCCTACACTCTATACCCTACACTCTATACCCTACACTCTATACCCTACTCTCTACACCCTACACTCTTTACCATACACTCTATACACTACACTCTACACTCTATACCCTACACTCTACACCCTACACTCTATACCCTACACTCTAATCCCTACACTCTACACTCTATACTCTACACTCTATACCCTACACTCTACAGACTCTACCCTACACTCTATACCCTACACTCTATACCCTACACTCTATACCCTACACTCTACACTCTATACCCTACACTCTACACTCTATACCCTACACTCTATACCTTACACTCTATACCCTACACTCTATACCCTACACTCTAATCCCTACACTCTACACTCTATACCCTACACTCTATACCCTACACTCTACACTCTGTACCTTACACTCTACACTCTATTCCCTACACTCTATACCCTACACTCTATACCCTACACTCTATACCCTACACTCTATACCCAACACTCTACACCCTACACTCTATACCCTACACTCTATACCATACACTCTATACCCTACACTCTACACTCTATACCCTACACTCTACACTTTATACCCTACACTCTATACCCTACACTCTATACCCTACACTCTATACCATACACTCCATACCCTACACTCTATACCGTACACTCTATACCCTACACTCTATACCCTACAATCTATACCCTACACTCTACACCCTACACTATATACCTTACACTCTATACCCTACACTCTATACCCTACACTCTAAACTCTATACCCTACACTCTACACTCTATACCCTACACTCTATAACATACACTCTATACCCTACACTCTACACTCTATACCCTACACTCTATACCATACACTCTACACCATACACTCTATAGCATACACTCTATACCCTACACTCTACACTCTATACCCTACACTCTATACCCTACACTCTACACCCTGCACTCTATACCCTACACACTATACCCTACACTCTACACTCTATACCCTACACTCTATACCCTACACTCTATACCCTACACTCTATACCCTACACTCTATACCCTACACTCTATAGCCTACAATCTATACCCTACACTTTATACCCTACAGTCTATACCCTACACTCTATACCCTACACTCTACACTCTATACCTTACACTCTACACTCTATTCCCTACACTCTATACCCTACACTCTATACCCTACATTCTATACCCTACACTCTATACCCTACACTCTACACCCTACACTCTATACCCTACACTCTATACCATACACTCTATACCCTACACTCTACACTCTATACCCTACACTCTACACCCTACACTCTATACCCTACACTCTAATCCCTACACGCTACACTCTATACCCTACACTCTATACCCTAAACTCTACACTCTATACCTTACACTCTACACTCTATTCCCTACACTCTATACCCTACACTCTATACCCTACACTCTATACCCTACACTCTACACCCTACACTCTATACCCTACACTCTATACCATACACTCTATACCCTACACTCTACACTCTATACCCTACACTCTACACACTACACTCTATACCCTACACTCTAATCCCTACACTCTACACTCTATACCCTACACTCTATACCCTACACTCTATACCCTACACTCTACACTCTCTACCCTACACTCTATACCCTACACTCTATAACATACACTCTATACCCTACACTCTACACCCTACACTCTATACCATACACTCTACACTGTATACCCTACACTCTATACCATACACTCTACACCATACACTCTATAGCATACACTCTATACCCTACACTCTACACTCTATACCCTACACTCTATACCCTACACTCTACACCCTGCACTCTATACCCTACACACTATACCCTACACTCTACACTCTATACCCTACACTCTATACCCTACACTCTATACCCTACACTCTACACTCTATACCCTACACTCTATAGCCTATACTCTACAATCTATACCCTACACTCTATACCCTACACTCTATACCCTACAGTCTATACCCTACACTCTACACTCTATACCTTACACTCCACACTCTATTCCCTACACTCTATACACTACACTCTATACCCTACACTCTATACCCTACACTCTAATCCCTACACTCTACACTCTATACCCTACACTCTATACCCTACACTCTACACTCTATTCCTTACACTCTACACTCTATTCCCTACACTCTATACCCTACACTCTATACCCTACACTCTATACCCTACACTCTATACCCAACACTCTACACCCTACACTCTATACCCTACACTCTATACCATACACTCTATACCCTACACTCTACACTCTATACCCTCCACTCTACACTCTATACCCTACACTCTATACCCTACACTCTATACCCTACACTCTATACCCGACACTCTACACGCTATACCCTACACTCTACACTCTATACCCTACACTCTATACCCTACACTCTATACCCTACACTTTATACCCTACACTCTATACCCTACACTCTACACTCTATACCCTACACTCTATACCCTACACTCTACACCCTACACTCTTTACCCTACACTCTATGCCCTACACTCTATACCCTACACTCTATACCCTACACTCTATACCCTACACTCTACACTCTATACCCTACACTCTATACCCTACACTCTATGCCCTACACTCTACACTCTATACCCTACACTCTATACCCTACACTCTATACCCTACACTCTATACCCTACACTCTACACTCTATATCCTACACTATCTACCCTACACTCTACACTCTATACCCTACACTCTATACCCTACACTCTATGCCCTACACTCTACACTCTATACCCTACACTCTATACCCTACACTCTATACCCTACACTCTATACCCTACACTCTACACTCTATATCCTACACTATCTACCCTACACTCTACACTCTACACCCTACACTCTATACCCTACACTCTATACCATACACTCTATACCCTACACTCTACACTCTATACCCTACACTCTACACTTTATACCCTACACTCTATACCCTACACTCTATACCCTACACTCTATACCATACACTCCATACCCTACACTCTATACCGTACACTCTATACCCTACACTCTATACCCTACAATCTATACCCTACACTCTACACCCTACACTCTATACCTTACACTCTATACCCTACACTCTATACCCTACACTCTAAACTCTATACCCTACACTCTACACTCTATACCCTACACTCTATAACATACACTCTATACCCTACACTCTACACTCTATACCCTACACTCTATACCATACACTCTACACCATACACTCTATAGCATACACTCTATACCCTACACTCTACACTCTATACCCTACACTCTATACCCTACACTCTACACCCTGCACTCTATACCCTACACACTATACCCTACACTCTACACTCTATACCCTACACTCTATACCCTACACTCTATACCCTACACTCTATACCCTACACTCTATACCCTACACTCTATAGCCTACAATCTATACCCTACACTTTATACCCTACAGTCTATACCCTACACTCTATACCCTACACTCTACACTCTATACCTTACACTCTACACTCTATTCCCTACACTCTATACCCTACACTCTATACCCTACACTCTATACCCTACACTCTATACCCTACACTCTACACCCTACACTCTATACCCTACACTCTATACCATACACTCTGTACCCTACACTCTACACTCTATACCCTACACTCTACACTCTACACTCTATACCCTACACTCTAATCCCTACACTCTACACTCTATACCCTACACTCTATACCCTAAACTCTACACTCTATACCTTACACTCTACACTCTATTCCCTACACTCTATACCCTACACTCTATACCCTACACTCTATACCCTACACTCTACACCCTACACTCTATACCCTACACTCTATACCATACACTCTATACCCTAAACTCTACACTCTATACCCTACACTCTACACACTACACTCTATACCCTACACTCTAATCCCTACACTCTACACTCTATACCCTACACTCTATACCCTACACTCTATACCCTACACTCTACACTCTCTACCCTACACTCTATACCCTACACTCTATAACATACACTCTATACCCTACACTCTACACCCTACACTCTATACCATACACTCTACACTGTATACCCTACACTCTATACCATACACTCTACACCATACACTCTATAGCATACACTCTATACCCTACACTCTACACTCTATACCCTACACTCTATACCCTACACTCTACACCCTGCACTCTATACCCTACACACTATACCCTACACTCTACACTCTATACCCTACACTCTATACCCTACACTCTATACCCTACACTCTACACTCTATACCCTACACTCTATAGCCTATACTCTACAATCTATACCCTACACTCTATACCCTACACTCTATACCCTACAGTCTATACCCTACACTCTACACTCTATACCTTACACTCCACACTCTATTCCCTACACTCTATACACTACACTCTATACCCTACACTCTATACCCTACACTCTAATCCCTACACTCTACACTCTATACCCTACACTCTATACCCTACACTCTACACTCTATACCTTACACTCTACACTCTATTCCCTACACTCTATACCCTACACTCTATACCCTACACTCTATACCCTACACTCTATACCCAACACTCTACACCCTACACTCTATACCCTACACTCTATACCATACACTCTATACCCTACACTCTACACTCTATACCCTCCACTCTACACTCTATACCCTACATTCTATACCCTACACTCTATACCCTACACTCTATACCCGACACTCTACACGCTAAACCCTACACTCTACACTCTATACCCTACACTCTATACCCTACACTCTATACCCTACACTTTATACCCTACACTCTATACCCTACACTCTACACTCTATACCCTACACTCTATACCCTACACTCTACACCCTACACTCTTTACCCTACACTCTATGCCCTACACTCTATACCCTACACTCTATACCCTACACTCTATACCCTACACTCTACACTCTATACCCTACACTCTATACCCTACACTCTATGCCCTACACTCTACACTCTATACCCTACACTCTATACCCTACACTCTATACCCTACACTCTACACTCTATATCCTACACTATCTACCCTACACTCTACACTCTATACCCTACACTCTATACCCTACACTCTAATCCCTACACTCTACACTCTATACCCTACACTCTATACCCTACACTCTATACCCTACGCTCTACACTCTATACCCTACACTCTATATCCTACACTCTATACCATACATTCTATACCCTACACTCTATACCATACACTCTATACCCTACACTCTACACCCTACACTCTATACCCTACACTCTATACCCTACACTCTATACCCTACACTCTATACCATACACTCTACACCCTACACTCTATACCCTACACTCTATACCATACACTCTATACCCTACACTCTACACTCTATACCCTACACTCTACACCCTACACTCTATACCCTACACTCTAATCCCTACACTCTACACTCTATACCCTACACTCTATACTCTACACTCTACACCTTACACTCTACACTCTATTCCCTACACTCTATACCCTACACTCTATACCCTACACTCTATACCCTACACTCTACACCCTACACTCTATACCCTACACTCTATACCATACACTCTATACCCTACACTCTACACTCTATACCCTACACTCTACACACTACACTCTATACCCTACACTCTAATCCCTACACTCTACACTCTATACCCTACACTCTATACCCTACACTCTATACCCTACACTCTACACTCTCTACCCTACACTCTATACCCTACACTCTATAACATACACTCTATACCCTACACTCTACACCCTACACTCTATACCATACACTCTACACTGTATACCCTACACTCTATACCATACACTCTACACCATACACTCTATAGCATACACTCTATACCCTACACTCTACACTCTATACCCTACACTCTATACCCTACACTCTACACCCTGCACTCTATACCCTACACACTATACCCTACACTCTACACTCTATACCCTACACTCTATACCCTACACTCTATACCCTACACTCTACACTCTATACCCTACACTCTATAGCCTATACTCTACAATCTATACCCTACACTCTATACCCTACACTCTATACCCTACAGTCTATACCCTACACTCTACACTCTATACCTTACACTCCACACTCTATTCCCTACACTCTATACACTACACTCTATACCCTACACTCTATACCCTACACTCTAATCCCTACACTCTACACTCTATACCCTACACTCTATACCCTACACTCTACACTCTATTCCTTACACTCTACACTCTATTCCCTACACTCTATACCCTACACTCTATACCCTACACTCTATACCCTACACTCTATACCCAACACTCTACACCCTACACTCTATACCCTACACTCTATACCATACACTCTATACCCTACACTCTACACTCTATACCCTCCACTCTACACTCTATACCCTACACTCTATACCCTACACTCTATACCCTACACTCTATACCCGACACTCTACACGCTATACCCTACACTCTACACTCTATACCCTACACTCTATACCCTACACTCTATACCCTACACTTTATACCCTACACTCTATACCCTACACTCTACACTCTATACCCTACACTCTATACCCTACACTCTACACCCTACACTCTTTACCCTACACTCTATGCCCTACACTCTATACCCTACACTCTATACCCTACACTCTATACCCTACACTCTACACTCTATACCCTACACTCTATACCCTACACTCTATGCCCTACACTCTACACTCTATACCCTACACTCTATACCCTACACTCTATACCCTACACTCTATACCCTACACTCTACACTCTATATCCTACACTATCTACCCTACACTCTACACTCTATACCCTACACTCTATACCCTACACTCTATGCCCTACACTCTACACTCTATACCCTACACTCTATACTCTATACCCTACACTCTATACCCTACACTCTACACTCTATATCCTACACTATCTACCCTACACTCTACACTCTACACCCTACACTCTATACCCTACACTCTATACCATACACTCTATACCCTACACTCTACACTCTATACCCTACACTCTACACTTTATACCCTACACTCTATACCCTACACTCTATACCCTACACTCTATACCATACACTCCATACCCTACACTCTATACCGTACACTCTATACCCTACACTCTATACCCTACAATCTATACCCTACACTCTACACCCTACACTCTATACCTTACACTCTATACCCTACACTCTATACCCTACACTCTAAACTCTATACCCTACACTCTACACTCTATACCCTACACTCTATAACATACACTCTATACCCTACACTCTACACTCTATACCCTACACTCTATACCATACACTCTACACCATACACTCTATAGCATACACTCTATACCCTACACTCTACACTCTATACCCTACACTCTATACCCTACACTCTACACCCTGCACTCTATACCCTACACACTATACCCTACACTCTACACTCTATACCCTACACTCTATACCCTACACTCTATACCCTACACTCTATACCCTACACTCTATAGCCTACAATCTATACCCTACACTTTATACCCTACAGTCTATACCCTACACTCTATACCCTACACTCTACACTCTATACCTTACACTCTACACTCTATTCCCTACACTCTATACCCTACACTCTATACCCTACACTCTATACCCTACACTCTATACCCTACACTCTACACCCTACACTCTATACCCTACACTCTATACCATACACTCTATACCCTACACTCTACACTCTATACCCTACACTCTACACTCTACACTCTATACCCTACACTCTAATCCCTACACTCTACACTCTATACCCTACACTCTATACCCTAAACTCTACACTCTATACCTTACACTCTACACTCTATTCCCTACACTCTATACCCTACACTCTATACCCTACACTCTATACCCTACACTCTACACCCTACACTCTATACCCTACACTCTATACCATACACTCTATACCCTACACTCTACACTCTATACCCTACACTCTACACACTACACTCTATACCCTACACTCTAATCCCTACACTCTACACTCTATACCCTACACTCTATACCCTACACTCTATACCCTACACTCTACACTCTCTACCCTACACTCTATACCCTACACTCTATAACATACACTCTATACCCTACACTCTACACCCTACACTCTATACCATACACTCTACACTGTATACCCTACACTCTATACCATACACTCTACACCATACACTCTATAGCATACACTCTATACCCTACACTCTACACTCTATACCCTACACTCTATACCCTACACTCTACACCCTGCACTCTATACCCTACACACTATACCCTACACTCTACACTCTATACCCTACACTCTATACCCTACACTCTATACCCTACACTCTACACTCTATACCCTACACTCTATAGCCTATACTCTACAATCTATACCCTACACTCTATACCCTACACTCTATACCCTACAGTCTATACCCTACACTCTACACTCTATACCTTACACTCCACACTCTATTCCCTACACTCTATACACTACACTCTATACCCTACACTCTATACCCTACACTCTAATCCCTACACTCTACACTCTATACCCTACACTCTATACCCTACACTCTACACTCTATACCTTACACTCTACACTCTATTCCCTACACTCTATACCCTACACTCTATACCCTACACTCTATACCCTACACTCTATACCCAACACTCTACACCCTACACTCTATACCCTACACTCTATACCATACACTCTATACCCTACACTCTACACTCTATACCCTCCACTCTACACTCTATACCCTACACTCTATACCCTACACTCTATACCCTACACTCTATACCCGACACTCTACACGCTATACCCTACACTCTACACTCTATACCCTACACTCTATACCCTACACTCTATACCCTACACTTTATACCCTACACTCTATACCCTACACTCTACACTCTATACCCTACACTCTATACCCTACACTCTACACCCTACACTCTTTACCCTACACTCTATGCCCTACACTCTATACCCTACACTCTATACCCTACACTCTATACCCTACACTCTACACTCTATACCCTACACTCTATACCCTACACTCTATGCCCTACACTCTACACTCTATACCCTACACTCTATACCCTACACTCTATACCCTACACTCTATACCCTACACTCTACACTCTATATCCTACACTATCTACCCTACACTCTACACTCTATACCCTACACTCTATACCCTACACTCTAATCCCTACACTCTACACTCTATACCCTACACTCTATACCCTACACTCTATACCCTACGCTCTACACTCTATACCCTACACTCTATATCCTACACTCTACACTCTATACCATACATTCTATACCCTACACTCTATACCATACACTCTATACCCTACACTCTACACCCTACACTCTATACCCTACACTCTATACCCTACACTCTATACCCTACACTCTATACCCTACACTCTACACCCTACACTCTATACCCTACACTCTATACCATACACTCTATACCCTACACTCTATACCCTACACTCTACACTCTAAACCCTACACTCTATACCCTACACTCTATACCCTACACTCTATACCCTACACTCTACACTCTATATCCTACACTCTCTACCCTACACTCTACACTTTATACCCTACACTCTATACCCTACACTCTAATCCCTACACTCTACACTCTATACCCTACACTCTATATCCTACACTCTACACTCTATACCATACATTCTATACCCTGCACTCTATACCATACACTCTACACCCTACACTCTATACCCTACACTCTATACCCTACACTCTATACCCTACACTCTACACCCTACACTCTATACCCTACACTCTATACCCTACACTCTATACCCTACACTCTATACCCTACACTCTACACTCTATACCCTACACTCTATACCCTACACTCTATACCCTACACTCTATACCCTACACTCTACACTCTATATCCTACACTCTCTACCCTACACTCTACACTCTATACCCTACACTCTATACCCTACACTCTAATCCCTACACTCTACACTCTATACCCTACACTCTATACCCTACACTCTATACCCTACACTCTACACTCTATACCCTACACTCTATATCCTACACTCTACACTCTATACCATACATTCTATACCCTACACTCTATACCATACACTCTATACCCTACACTCTACACCCTACACTCTATACCCTACACTCTATACCCTACACTCTATACCCTACACTCTATACCCTACACTCTACACCCTACACTCTATACCCTACACTCTATACCATACACTCTATACCCTACACTCTACACTCTATACCCTACACTCTACATCCTACACTCTATACCCTACACTCTAATCCCGACACTCTACACTCTATACCCTACACTCTATACCCTACACTCTACAATCTCTACCCTACACTCTATACCCTACACTCTATAACATACACTCTATACCCTACACTCTATACCCTACACTCTATACCATGCACTCTACAATCTATACCCTACACTCTATACCATACACTCTACACCATACACTCTATAGCATACACTCTATACCCTACACTCTACACTCTATACCCTACACTCTATACCCTACACTCTACACCCTGCACTCTATACCCTACACACTATACCCTACACTCTACACTCTATACCTTACACTCTCTACCCTACACTCTATACCCTACACTCTATACCCTACACTCTACACTCTATACCCTACACTCTATAGCCTACACTCTACAATCTATACCCTACACTCTATACCCTACACTCTATACCCTACAGTCTATACCCTACACTCTATACCCTACACTCTACACTCTATACCTTACACTCTACACTCTATTCCCGACACTCTATACCCTACACTCTATACCCTACACTCTATACCCTACACTCTATACCCTACACTCTACACCCTACACTCTATACCCTACACTCTGTACCATACACTCTATACCCTACACTCTACACTCTATACCCTACACTCTACACCCTACACTCTATACCCTACACTCTAATCCCTTCACTCTACACTCTATACCCTACACTCTATACCCTACACTCTATACCTTACACTCTACACTCTATTCCCTACACTCTATACCCTACACTCTATACCCTACACTCTATACCCTACACTCTACACCCTACACTCTATACCCTACACTCTATACCATACACTCTATACCCTACACTCTACACTCTATACCCTACACTCTACACCCTACACTCTATACCCTACACTCTAATCCCTACACTCTACACTCTATACCCTACACTCTATACCCTACACTCTATACCCTACACTCTACACACTCTACCCTACACTCTATACCCTACACTCTATACCCTACACTCTATACCCTACACTCTACACTCTATACCCTACACTTTACACTCTATACCCTACACTCTATACCCTACACTCTATACCCTACACTCTAATCCCTACACTCTACACTCTATACCCTACAGTCTATACCCTACACTCTACACTCTATACCTTACACTCTACACTCTATTCCCTACACTCTATACCCTACACTCTATACCCTACACTCTATACCCTACACTCTATACCCTACACTCTATACCCAACACTCTACACCTTACATTCTATACCCTACACTCTATACCATACAATCTATACCCTACACTCTACACTCTATACCCTACACTCTACACTCTATACCCTACACTCTATACCCTACACTCTATACCCTACAATCTATACCATACACTCTATACCTCACACTCTATACCCTACACTCTATACCCTACACTCTATACCATACACTCTATACCCTACACTCTATACCGTACACTCTATACCCTACACTCTATACCCTACACTCTATACCCTACACTCTACACCCTACACTCTATACCTTACACTCTATACCCTACACTCTATACCCTACACTCTAAACTCTATACCCTACACTCTACACTCTATACCCTACACTCTATACCCTACACTCTATACCCTACACTCTATACCCTACACTCTATACCCTACACTGTATACCCTACACTCTATACCCTACACTCTATACCCTACACTCTACACTCTATACCCTACACTCTATACCCTACACTCTATACCCTACACTCTACACTTTATGCACTACACTCTATACCCTACACTCTATACCCTACACTCTACACCCTACACTCTATACCCTACACTCTATACCATATACTCTATACCCTACACTCTACACTCTATACCCTACACTCTACACCCTACACTCTATACCCTACACTCTAATCCCAACACTCTACACTCTATACCCTACACTCTATACCTTACACTCTACACTCTATTCCCTACACTCTATACCCTACACTCTATACCCTACACTCTATACCCTACACTCTATACCCTACACTCTACACCCTACACTCTATACCCTACACTCTATACCATACACTCTATACCCTACACTCTACACTCTATACCCTACACTCTACACCCTACACTCTATACCCTACACTCTAATCCCTACACTCTACACTCTATACCCTACACTCTATCCCCTACACTCTATACCCTACACTCTACACTCTCTACCCTACACTCTATACCCTACACTCTATACCCTACACTCAACACTCTATACCCTACACTCTACACTCTATACCCTACACTCTATACCCTACACTCTATACCCTACACTCTATACCCTACACTCTATACCATACACTCTATACCCTACACTCTATACCCTACACTCTATCCTACACACTATACCCTACACTCTACACTCTATACCCTACACACTATACCCTACACTCTATACCCTACACTCTACACTCTATACCCTACACTCTATAGCCTACACTCTACAATCTATACCCTACACTCTATACCCTATACTCTATACCCTACAGTCTATACCCTACACTCTATACCCTACACTCTACACTCTAAACCTTACACTCTACACTCTATTCCCTACACTCTATACCCTACACTCTATACCCTACACTCTATACCCTATACTCTACACCCTACACTCTATACCCTACACTCTATACCATATACTCTATACCCTACACTCTACATTCTATACCCTACACTCTACACCCTACACTCTATACCCTACACTCTAATCCCAACACTCTACACTCTATACCCTACACTCTATACCCTACACTCTACACTCTATACCTTACACTCTACACTCTATTCCCTACACTCTATACCCTACACTCTATACCCTACACTCTATACCCTACACTCTATACCCTACACTCTACACCCTACACTCTATACCCTACACTCTATACCATACACTCTATACCCTACACTCTACACTCTATACCCTACACTCTACACCCTACACTCTATACCCTACACTCTAATCCCTACACTCTATTCCCTACACTCTACACTCTATACCCTACACTCTATACCATACACTCTATACCCTACACTCTATACCGTACACTCTATACCCTACACTCTATACCTTACACTCTACACTCTATTCCCTACACTCTATACCCTACACTCTATACCCTACACTCTATACCCTACACTCTACACCCTACACTCTATACCCTACACTCTATACCCTACACTCTATACCCTACACTCTACACTCTCTACCCTACACTCTATACCCTACACTCTATACCCTACACTCTACACTCTATACCCTACACTCTATACCCTACACTCTATACCCTACACTCTATACCCTACACTCTATACCATACACTCTATACCCTACACTCTATACCCTACACTCTGAACCCTACACTCTATACCCTACACTCTACTCCCTACACTCTATACGCTACACTCTATACCCTACACTCTACACTCTATACCCTACACTCTATACCCTACACTCTATACCCTACACTCTATACCCTACACTCTACACTCTATACCCTACACTCTACACGCTATACCCTACACTCTATACCCTACACTCTATACCCTACACTCTATACCCTACACTCTACACTATATACCCTACACTCTATACCCTACACTCTACACTCTATACCCTACACTCTACACTCTATACCCTACACTCTATACCCTACACTCAATACCCTACACTCTATACCCTACACTCTACACTCTATACCCTACACTCTATACCCTACACTCTATACCCTACACTCTACACTCTATACCCTACACTCTATACCCTACACCCTATGCCCTACACTCTATACCCTACACTCTACACCCTACACTCTATACCTTACACTCTATACCCTACTCTCTATACCCTACACTCTAAACTCTATACCCTACACTCTATACCCTACACTCTATAACATACACGCTACACCCTACACTCTATACCCTACAATCTATACCATACACTCTATACCCTACACTCTATACCCTACACTCTATACCATACACTCTATACCCTACACTCTATACCGTACACTCTATACCCTACACTCTATACCCTACACTCTATACCCTACACTCTACACCCTACACTCTATACCTTACACTCTATACCCTACACTCTATACCCTACACTCTAAACTCTATACCCTACACTCTACACTCTATACCCTACACTCTATACCCTACACTCTATACCCTACACTCTATACCCTACACTCTATACCCTACACTCTACACCTTACACTCTATACCCTACACTCTATACCCTACACTCTAAACTCTATACCCTACACTCTACACTCTATACCCTACACTCTACACTCTATACCCTACACTCTACACTCTACACTCTATACCCTACACTCTACACTCTATACCCTACACTCTATAACATACACTCTATACCCTACACTCTATACCATACACTCTATACCCTACACTCTATACCCTACACTCTATACTATACACTCTGTACCCTACACTCTATACCGTACACTCTATACCCTACACTCTATACCCTACACTCTATACCCTACACTCTACACCCTACACTCTATACCTTACACTCTATACCCTACACTCTATACCCTACACTCTAAACTCTATACCCTGCACTCTACACTCTATACCCTACACTCTATACCCTACACTCTACACCCTACACTCTATACCCTACACTCTATACCCTACACTCTATACCCTACACTCTACATTCTATACCCTACACTCTACACTCTATACCCTACACTCTATAACATACACTCTATACCCTACACTCTTTACCCTACACTCTATACCCTACACTCTACACTCTATACCCTACACTCTATACCATACACTCTACACCATACACTCTGTAGCATACACTCTATACCCTACACTCTACATTCTATACCCTACACTCTATACCCTACACTCTACACCCTGCACTCTATACCCTACACACTATACCCTACACTCTACACTCTATACCCTACACTCTATACCCTACACTCTATACCCTACACTCTATACCCTACACTCTATACCCTACACTCTATAGCCTACAATCTATACCCTACACTCTATACCCTACAGTCTATACCCTACACTCTATACCCTACACTCTACACTCTATACTTTACACTCTACACTCTATTCCCTACACTCTATACCTTACACTCTATACCCTACACTCTATACCCTACACTCTATACCCTACACTCTACACCCTACACTCTATACCCTACACTCTATACCATACACTCTATACCCTACACTCTACACTCTATACCCTACACTCTACACACTACACTCTATACCCTACACTCTAATCCCTACACTCTACACTCTATACCCTACACTCTATACCCTACACTCTATACCCTACACTCTACACTCTCTACCCTACACTCTATACCCTACACTCTATAACATACACTCTATACCCTACACTCTACACTCTACACTCTATACCATACACTCAACACTCTATACCCTACACTCTATACCATACACTCTACACCATACACTCTATAGCATACACTCTATACCCTACACTCTACACTCTATACCCTACACTCTATACCCTACACTCTACACCCTGCACTCTATACCCTACACACTATACCCTACACTCTACACTCTATACCCTACACTCTATACCCTACACTCTATACCCTACACTCTATACCCTACACTCTACACTGTATACCCTACACTCTATAGCCTACACGCTACAATCTATACCCTACACTCTAAACCCTACACTCTATACCCTACAGTCTATACCCTACACTCTATACCCTACACTCTACACTCTATACCTTACACTCCACACTCTATTCCCTACACTCTATACCCTACACTCTATACCCTACACTCTATACCCTACACTCTATACCCTACACTCTACACCCTACACTCTATACCCTACACTCTATACCATACACTCTATACCCTACACTCTACACTCTATACCCTACACTCTACACCCTACACTCTATACCCTACACTCTAATCCCTACACTCTACACTCTATACCTTACACTCTATACCCTACACTCTACACTCTATACCTTACACTCTACACTCTATTCCCTACACTCTATACCCTACACTCTATACCCTACACTCTATACCCTACACTCTACACCCTACACTCTATACCCTACACTCTATACCATACACTCTATACCCTACACTCTACACTCTATACCCTACACTCCACACCCTACACTCTATACCCTACACTCTACTCCCTACACTCTATACGCTACACTCTATACCCTACACTCTACACTCTATACCCTACACTATATACCCTACACTCTATACCCTACACTCTATACCCTACACTCTACACTCTATACCCTACACTCTACACGCTATACCCTACACTCTATACCCTACACTCTATACCCTACACTCTATACCCTACACTCTACACTATATACCCTACACTCTATACCCTACACTCTACACTCTATACCCTACACTCTACACTCTATACCCTACACTCTATACCCTACACTCAATACCCTACACTCTATACCCTACACTCTACACTCTATACCCTACACTCTATACCCTACACTCTATACCCTACACTCTACACTCTATACCCTACACTCTATACCCTACACCCTATGCCCTACACTCTATACCCTACACTCTACACCCTACACTCTATACCTTACACTCTATACCCTACTCTCTATACCCTACACTCTAAACTCTATACCCTACACTCTATACCCTACACTCTATAACATACACGCTACACCCTACACTCTATACCCTACAATCTATACCATACACTCTATACCCTACACTCTATACCCTACACTCTATACCATACACTCTATACCCTACACTCTATACCGTACACTCTATACCCTACACTCTATACCCTACACTCTATACCCTACACTCTACACCCTACACTCTATACCTTACACTCTATACCCTACACTCTATACCCTACACTCTAAACTCTATACCCTACACTCTACACTCTATACCCTACACTCTATACCCTACACTCTATACCCTACACTCTATACCCTACACTCTATACCCTACACTCTACACCTTACACTCTATACCCTACACTCTATACCCTACACTCTAAACTCTATACCCTACACTCTACACTCTATACCCTACACTCTACACTCTATACCCTACACTCTACACTCTACACTCTATACCCTACACTCTACACTCTATACCCTACACTCTATAACATACACTCTATACCCTACACTCTATACCATACACTCTATACCCTACACTCTATACCCTACACTCTATACTTTACACTCTGTACCTTACACTCTATACCGTACACTCTATACCCTACACTCTATACCCTACACTCTATACCCTACACTCTACACCCTACACTCTATACCTTACACTCTATACCCTACACTCTATACCCTACACTCTAAACTCTATACCCTGCACTCTACACTCTATACCCTACACTCTATACCCTACACTCTACACCCTACACTCTATACCCTACACTCTATACCCTACACTCTATACCCTACACTCTACATTCTATACCCTACACTCTACACTCTATACCCTACACTCTATAACATACACTCTATACCCTACACTCTATACCCTACACTCTATACCCTACACTCTACACTCTATACCCTACACTCTATACCATACACTCTACACCATACACTCTGTAGCATACACTCTATACCCTACACTCTACATTCTATACCCTACACTCTATACCCTACACTCTACACCCTGCACTCTATACCCTACACACTATACCCTACACTCTACACTCTATACCCTACACTCTATACCCTACACTCTATACCCTACACTCTATACCCTACACTCTATACCCTACACTCTATAGCCTACAATCTATACCCTACACTCTATACCCTACAGTCTATACCCTACACTCTATACCCTACACTCTACACTCTATACTCTATACTTTACACTCTACACTCTATTCCCTACACTCTATACCTTACACTCTATACCCTACACTCTATACCCTACACTCTATACCCTACACTCTACACCCTACACTCTATACCCTACACTCTATACCATACACTCTATACCCTACACTCTACACTCTATACCCTACACTCTACACACTACACTCTATACCCTACACTCTAATCCCTACACTCTACACTCTATACCCTACACTCTATACCCTACACTCTATACCCTACACTCTACACTCTCTACCCTACACTCTATACCCTACACTCTATAACATACACTCTATACCCTACACTCTACACTCTACACTCTATACCATACACTCAACACTCTATACCCTACACTCTATACCATACACTCTACACCATACACTCTATAGCATACACTCTATACCCTACACTCTACACTCTATACCCTACACTCTATACCCTACACTCTACACCCTGCACTCTATACCCTACACACTATACCCTACACTCTACACTCTATACCCTACACTCTATACCCTACACTCTATACCCTACACTCTATAGCCTACACTCTACACTGTATACCCTACACTCTATAGCCTACACGCTACAATCTATACCCTACACTCTATACCCTACACTCTATACCCTACAGTCTATACCCTACACTCTATACCCTACACTCTACACTCTATACCTTACACTCCACACTCTATTCCCTACACTCTATACCCTACACTCTATACCCTACACTCTATACCCTACACTCTATACCCTACACTCTACACCCTACACTCTATACCCTACACTCTATACCATACACTCTATACCCTACACTCTACACTCTATACCCTACACTCTACACCCTACACTCTATACCCTACACTCTAATCCCTACACTCTACACTCTATACCTTACACTCTATACCCTACACTCTACACTCTATACCTTACACTCTACACTCTATTCCCTACACTCTATACCCTACACTCTATACCCTACACTCTATACCCTACACTCTACACCCTACACTCTATACCCTACACTCTATACCATACACTCTATACCCTACACTCTACACTCTATACCCTACACTCCACACCCTACACTCTATACCCTACACTCTAATCCCTACACTCTACACTCTATACCCTACACTCTATACCCTACACTCTATACCCTACACTCTACACTCTCTACCCTACACTCTATACCTTACACTCTGTACCCTACACTCTATACCCTACACTCTACACTCTATACCCTACACTCTACACTCTATACCCTACACTCTATACCCTACACTCTATACCCTACACTCTATACCCTACAATCTACACTCTATGCCCTACACTCTAAACTCTATACCCTACACTCTACACTCTATACCCTACACTCTACACTCTATACCCTACACTGTATACCCTACACTCTATACCCTGCACTCTATACCCTACACTCTATACCCTACACTCTACACTCTATACCCTACACTCTACACTCTATACCCTACACTGTATACCCTACACTCTATACCCTGCACTCTATACCCTACACTCTATACCCTACACTCTACACTCTATGCCCTACACTCTACACTCTGTACCTTACACTCAACACTCTATTCCCTACACTCTATACCCTACACTCTATACCCTACACTCTATACCCTACACTCTACACCCTACACTCTATACTCTACACTCTATACCATACACTCTATACCCTACACTCTACACTCTATGCCCTACACTCTACACCCTACACTCTATACCCTACACTCTAATCCCTACACTCTACACTCTCTACCCTACACTCTCTACCCTACACTTTATATTCTACACTCTATACCCTACACTCTACACTCTATGCCCTACACTCTACACTCTATACCCTACACTCTATACCCTAAAATCTATACCCTACACTCTACACCCTACACTCTATACCCTACACTCTATACCCTACACTCTATGCCCTACACTCTATACCCTACACTCTATGCCCTACACTCTATACCCTACACTCTATACCCTACACTCTGAACCCTACACTCTATACCCTACACTCTGCTCCCTACACTCTATACCCTACACTCTATACCCTACACTCTACACTCTATACTCTACACTCTATACCCTACACTCTACACTCTATACCCTGCACTCTATACCCTACACTCTATACCCTACACTCTATACCCTACACTCTATACCCTACACTCTACACTATATACCCTACACTCTATACCCTACACTCTACACTCTATACCCTACACTCTACACTCTATACCCTACACTCTATACCCTACACTCTATACCCTACACTCAATACCCTACACTCTATACCCTACACTCTACACTCTATACCCTACACTCTATACCATACACTCTATACCCTACACTCTACACTCTATACCCTACACTCTATACCCTACACCCTATGCCCTACACTCTATACCCTACACTCTACACCCTACACTCTATACCTTACACTCTATACCCTACTCTCTATACCCTACACTCTAAACTCTATACCCTACACTCTATACCCTACACTCTATCACATACACGCTACACCCTACACTCTATACCCTACACTCTATACCCTACACCCTATGCCCTACACTCTATACCCTACACTCTACACCCTACACTCTATACCTTACACTCTATACCCTACTCTCTATACCCTACACTCTAAACTCTATACCCTACACTCTATACCCTACACTCTATCACATACACGCTACACCCTACACTCTATACCCTACAATCTATACCATACACTCTATACCCTACACTCTATACCCTACACTCTATACCATACACTCTATACCCTACACTCTATACCGTACACTCTATACCCTACACTCTATACCCTACATTCTATACCCTACACTCTACACCCTACACTCTATACCTTACACTCTATACCCTACACTCTATACCCTACACTCTAAACTCTATACCCTACACTCTACACTCTATACCCTACACTCTATACCCTACACGCTATACCCTACACTCTATACCCTACACTCTATACCCTACACTCTACACCTTACACTCTATACCCTACACTCTATACCCTACACTCTATACTCTACACCCTACACTCTACACTCTATACCCTACACTCTACACTCTATACCCTAGACTCTACACTCTACACTCTATACCCTACACTCTACACTCTATACCCTACACTCTATAACATACACTCTATACCCTACACTCTATACCATACACTCTATACCCTACACTCTATACCCTACACTCTATACTATACACTCTGTACCCTACACTCTATACCGTACACTCTATACCCTACACTCTATACCCTACACTCTATACCCTACACTCTACACCCTACACTCTATACCTTACACTCTATACCCTACACTCTATACCCTACACTCTAAACTCTATACCCTGCACTCTACACTCTATACCCTACACTCTATACCCTACACTCTATACCCTACACTCTACATTCTATACCCTACACTCTACACTCTATACCCTACACTCTATAACATACACTCTATACCCTACACTCTATACCCTACACTCTATACCCTACACTCTACACGCTATACCCTACACTCTATACCATACACTCTACACCATACACTCTATAGCATACACTCTATACCCTACACTCTACATTCTATACCCTACACTCTATACCCTACACTCTACACCCTGCACTCTATACCCTACACACTATACCCTACACTCTACACTCTATACCCTACACTCTATACCCTACACTCTATACCCTACACTCTATACCCTACACTCTATACCCTACACTCTATAGCCTACAATCTATACCCTACACTCTATACCCTACAGTCTATACCCTACACTCTATACCCTACACTCTACACTCTATACTTTACACTCTACACTCTATTCCCTACACTCTATACCTTACACTCTATACCCTACACTCTATACCCTACACTCTATACCCTACACTCTACACCCTACACTCTATACCCTACACTCTATACCATACACTCTATACCCTACACTCTACACTCTATACCCTACACTCTACACCCTACACTCTATACCCTACACTCTAATCCCTGCACTCTAAACTCTATACCCTACACTTTATACCCTATACTCTACGCTCTATACCTTACACTCTACACTCTATTCCCTACACTCTATACCCTACACTCTATACCCTACACTCTATACCCTACACTCTACACCCTACACTCTATACCCTACACTCTATACCATACACTCTATACCCTACACTCTACACTCTATACCCTACACTCTACACACTACACTCTATACCCTACACTCTAATCCCTACACTCTACACTCTATACCCTACACTCTATACCCTACACTCTATACCCTACACTCTACACTCTCTACCCTACACTCTATACCCTACACTCTATAACATACTACACTCTACACTCTATACCATACACTCAACACTCTAAACCCTACACTCTATACCATACACTCTACACCATACACTCTATAGCATACACTCTATACCCTACACTCTACACTCTATACCCTACACTCTATACCCTACACTCTACACCCTGCACTCTATACCCTACACACTATACCCTACACTCTACACTCTATACCCTACACTCTATACCCTACACTCTATACCCTACACTCTATACCCTACACTCTACACTGTATACCCTACACTCTATAGCCTACACGCTACAATCTATACCCTACACTCTATACCCTACAGTCTATACCCTACACTTTATACCCTACACTCTACACTCTATACCTTACACTCCACACTCTATTCCCTACACTCTATACCCTACACTCTATACCCTACACTCTATACCCTACACTCTATACCCTACACTCTACACCATACACTCTATACCCTATACTCTACACTCTATACCCTACACTCTACACCCTACACTCTATACCCTACACTCTAATCCCTACACTCTACACTCTATACCTTACACTCTATACCCTACACTCTACACTCTATACCTTACACTCTACACTCTATTCCCTACACTCTATACCCTACACTCTATACCCTACACTCTATACCCTACACTCTATACCCTACACTCTACACCCTACACTCTATACCCTACACTCTATACCATACACTCTATACCCTACACTCTACACTCCATACCCTACACTCCACACCCTACACTCCATACCCTACACTCTAATCCCTACACTCTACACTCTATACCCTACACTCTATACCCTACACTCTATACCCTACACTCTACACTCTCTACCCTACACTCTATACCTTACACTCTGTACCCTACACTCTATACCCTACACTCTACACTCTATACCCTACACTCTACACTCTATACCCTACACTCTATACCCTACACTCTATACCCTACACTCTATACCATACAATCTACACTCTATGCCCTACACTCTACACTCTATACCCTACACTCTACACTCTATACCCTACACTCTACACTCTATACCCTACACTGTATACCCTACACTCTATACCCTGCACTCTATACCCTACACTCTATACCCTACACTCTACACTCTATGCCCTACACTCTACACTCTGTACCTTACACTCAACACTCTATTCCCTACACTCTATACCCTACACTCTATACCCTACACTCTATACCCTACACTCTACACCCTACACTCTATACTCTACACTCTATACCATACACTCTATACCCTACACTCTACAATCTATGCCCTACACTCTACACCCTACACTCTATACCCTACACTCTAATCCCTACACTCTACACTCTCTACCCTACACTCTCTACCCTACACTCTATATTCTACACTCTATACCCTACACTCTACACTCTATGCCCTACACTCTACACTCTATACCCTACACTCTATACCCTAAAATCTATACCCTACACTCTACACCCTACACTCTATACCCTACACTCTATACCCTACACTCTATGCCCTACACTCTATACCCTACACTCTATACCCTACACTCTATACCCTACACTCTACACTCTATACCCTACACTCTATACCCTACACTCTATACCCTACACTCTACACTCTATACCCTACACTCTATACCCTACACTCTATGCCCTACACTCTATACCCTACACTCTATACCCTACACTCTATACCCTACACTCTACACTTTATACCCTACACTCTACACTCTATATCCTACACACTATACCCTACACTCTATACCCTACACTCTAATCCCTACACTCCACACTCTATACACTACACTCTATACCCTACACTCTACACTCTATACCTTACACTCTACACTCTATTCCCTACACTCTATACCCTACACTCTATACCCTACACTCTATGCCCTACACTCTACACCCTACACTCTATACCCTACACTCTAATCCCTACACTCTACACTCTATACCTTACACTCTATACCCTACACTCTACACTCTATACCTTACACTCTACACTCTATTCCCTACACTCTATACCCTACACTCTATACCCTACACTCTATACCCTACACTCTATACCCTACACTCTACACCCTACACTCTATACCCTACACTCTATACCATACACTCTATACCCTACACTCTACACTCTATACCCTACACTCCACACCCTACACTCTATACCCTACTCTCTAATCCCTACACTCTACACTCTATATCCTACACTCTATACCCTACACTCTATACCCTACACTCTACACTCTCTACCCTACACTCTATACCCTACACTCTGTACCCTACACTCTATACCCTACACTCTATACCCTACACTCTACACTCTATACCCTACACTCTACACTCTATACCCTACACTCTATTCCCTACACTCTATACCCTACACTCTATACCCTACAATCTACACTCTATGCCCTACACTCTACACTCTATACCCTACACTCTACACTCTATACCCTACACTCTACACTCTATACCCTACACTGTATACCCTACACTCTATACCCTACACTCTATACCCTACACTCTATACCCTACACTCTACACTCTATGCCCTACACTCTACACTCTGTACCTTACACTCAACACTCTATTCCCTACACTCTATACCCTACACTCTATACCCTACACTCTATACCCTACACTCTACACCCTACACTCTATACTCTACACTCTATACCATACACTCTATACCCTACACTCTACACTCTATGCCCTACACTCTACACCCTACACTCTATACCCTACACTCTATACTCTACACTCTACACTCTATGCCCTACACTCTACACTCTATACCCTACACTCTATACCCTACACTCTATACCCTACACTCTACACTCTATACCCTACACTCTATACCCTACACTCTATGCCCTACACTCTATACCCTACACTCTATACCCTACACTCTATACCCTACACTCTACACTCTATACCCTACACTCTATACCCTACACTCTATACCCTACACTCTACACTCTATACCCTACACTCTATACCCTACACTCTACACTCTATACCCTACACTCTACACTCTATACCCTACACACTATACCCTACACTCTATACCCTACACTCTAATCCCTACACTCTACACTCTATACCCTACACTCTATACCCTACACTCTACACTCTATACCTTACACTCTACACTCTATTCCCTACACTCTATACCCTACACTCTATACCCTACTCTCTATACCCTACACTCTATACCCAACGCTCTACACCCTACACTCTATACCCTACACTCTATACCATACACTCTATACCCTACACTCTACACTCTATACCCTACACTCTACACTCTATACCCTACACTCTATACCCTACACTCTATACCCTACACTCTATACCCGACACTCTACACGCTATACCCTACACTCTACACTCTATACCCTACACTCTATACCCTACACTCTATACCCTACACTCTATACCCTACACTCTATACCCTACACTCTACACTCTATACCCTACACTCTATACCCTACACTCTACACCCTACACTTTATACCCTACACTCTATGCCCTACACTCTATACCCTACACTCTATACCCTACACTCTATACCCTACACTCTACACTCTATACCCTACACTCTATACCCTACACTCTATACCCTACACTCTACACTCTACACTCTATACCCTACACTCTACACTCTATACCCTACACTCTATAACATACACTCTATACCCTACACTCTATACCATACACTCTATACCCTACACTCTATACCCTACACTCTATACTATACACTCTGTACCCTACACTCTATACCCTACACTCTATACCCTACACTCTACACTCTATACCCTACACTCTATACCCTACACTCTACACCCTACACTTTATACCCTACACTCTATGCCCTACACTCTATACCCTACACTCTATACCCTACACTCTATACCCTACACTCTACACTCTATACCCTACACTCTATACCCTACACTCTATACCCTACACTCTACACTCTATACCCTACACTCTATACCCTACACTCTATACCCTACACTCTACACTCTATATCCTACACTCTCTACCCTACACTCTACACTCTATACCCTACACTCTATACCCTACACTCTAATCCCTACACTCTACACTCTATACCCTACACTCTATACCCTACACTCTATACCCTACACTCTACACTCTATACCCTACACTCTATATCCTACACTCTACACTCTATACCATACATTCTATACCCTACACTCTATACCATACACTCTATACCCTACACTCTACACCCTACACTCTATACCCTACACTCTATACCCTACACTCTATTCCCTACACTCTATACCCTACACTCTACACCCTACACTCTATACCCTACACTCTATACCATACACTCTATATCCTACACTCTACACTCTATACCCTACACTCTACATCCCACACTCTATACCCTACACTCTAATCCCGACACTCTACACTCTATACCCTACACTCTATAGCCTACACTCTACAATCTATACCCTACACTCTATACCCTACACTCTATACCCTACACTCTACACTCTCTACCCTACACTCTATACCCTACACTCTATAACATACACTCTACACCCTACACTCTATACCCTACACTCTATACCATACACTCTACAATCTATACCCTACACTCTATACCATACACTCTACACCATACACTCTATTGCGTACACTCTATACCCTACACTCTACACTCTATACCCTACACTCTATACCCTACACTCTACACCCTGCACTCTATACCCTACACACTATACCCTACACTCTACACTCTATACCCTACACTCTATACCCTACACTCTATACCCTACACTCTATACCCTACACTCTACACTCTATACCCTACACTCTATAGCCTACACTCTACAATCTATACCCTACACTCTATACCCTACACTCTATACCCTACAGTCTATACCCTACACTCTATACCCTACACTCTACACTCTATACCTTACACTCTACACTCTATTCCCTACACTCTATACCCTACACTCTATACCCTACACTCTATACCCTACACTCTATACCCTACACTCTACACCCTACACTCTATACCCTACACTCTATACCATACACTCTATACCCTACACTCTACACCCTACACTCTATACCCTACACTCTATGCCCTACACTCTATACCCTACACTCTATACCCTACACTCTATACCCTACACTCTACACTCTATACCCTACACTCTATACCCTACACTCTATACCCTACACTCTACACTCTATACCCTACACTCTATACCCTACACTCTATACCCTACACTCTATACCCTACACTCTACACTCTATATCCTACACTCTCTACCCTACACTCTACACTCTATACCCTACACTCTATACCCTACACTCTAATCCCTACACTCTACACTCTATACCCTACACTCTATACCCTACACTCTATACCCTACACTCTACACTCTATACCCTACACGCTATATCCTACACTCTACACTCTATACCATACATTCTATACCCTACACTCTATACCATACACTCTATACCCTACACTCTACACCCTACACTCTATACCCTACACTCTATACCCTACACTCTATTCCCTACACTCTATACCCTACACTCTACACCCTACACTCTATACCCTACACTCTATACCATACACTCTATATCCTACACTCTACACTCTATACCCTACACTCTACATCCCACACTCTATACCCTACACTCTAATCCCGACACTCTACACTCTATACCCTACACTCTATAGCCTACACTCTACAATCTATACCCTACACTCTATACCCTACACTCTATACCCTACACTCTACACTCTCTACCCTACACTCTATACCCTACACTCTATAACATACACTCTATACCCTACACTCTATACCCTACACTCTATACCATACACTCTACAATCTATACCCTACACTCTATACCATACACTCTACACCATACACTCTATTGCGTACACTCTATACCCTACACTCTACACTCTATACCCTACACTCTATACCCTACACTCTACACCCTGCACTCTATACCCTACACACTATACCCTACACTCTACACTCTATACCCTACACTCTATACCCTACACTCTATACCCTACACTCTATACCCTACACTCTACACTCTATACCCTACACTCTATAGCCTACACTCTACAATCTATACCCTACACTCTATACCCTACACTCTATACCCTACAGTCTATACCCTACACTCTATACCCTACACTCTACACTCTATACCTTACACTCTACACTCTATTCCCTACACTCTATACCCTACACTCTATACCCTACACTCTATACCCTACACTCTATACCCTACACTCTACACCCTACACTCTATACCCTACACTCTATACCATAAACTCTATACCCTACACTCTACACTCTATACCCTACACTCTACACCCTACACTCTATACCCTACACTCTAATCCCTTCACTCTACACTCTATACCCTACACTCTATACCCTACACTCTACACTCTATACCTTACACTCTACACTCTATTCCCTACACTCTATACCCTACACTCTATACCCTACACTCTATACCCTACACTCTACACCCTACACTCTATACCATACACTCTATACACTACACTCTACACTCTATACCCTACACTCTACACCCTACACTCTATACCCTACACTCTAATCCCTACACTCTACACTCTATACCCTACACTCTATACCCTACACTCTATACCCTACACTCTACACACTCTACCCTACACTCTATACCCTACACTCTATACCCTACACTCTATACCCTACACTCTACACTCTATACCCTACACTCTACACTCTATACCCTACACTCTATACCCTACACTCTATACCCTACACTCTACACTCTATACCTTACACTCTACACTCTATTCCCTACACTCTATACCCTACACTCTATACCCTACACTCTATACCCTACACTCTATACCCAACACTCTACACCCTAAACTCTATACCCTACACTCTATACCATACACTCTATACCCTACACTCTACACTCTATACCCTACACTCTATACCCTACACTCTATACCCTACACTCTATACCCTACACTCTACACGCTATACCCTACACTCTACACTTTATACCCTACACTCTATACCCTACACTCTATACCCTACACTCTATACCATACACTCCATACCTTACACTCTATACCGTACACTCTATACCCTACACTCTATACCCTACAATCTATACCCTACACTCTACACCCTACACTCTATACCTTACACTCTATACCCTACACTCTATACCCTACACTCTAAACTCTATACCCTACACTCTACACTCTATACCCTACACTCTATAACATACACTCTATACCCTACACTCTATACCCTACACTCTATACCCTACACTCTACACTCTATACCCTACACTCTATACCATACACTCTACACCATACACTCTATAGCATACACTCTATACCCTACACTCTACACTCTATACCCTACACTCTATACCCTACACTCTACACCCTGCACTCTATACCCTACACACTATACCCTACACTCTACACTCTATACCCTACACTCTATACCCTACACTCTATACCCTACACTCTATACCCTACACTCTATAGCCTACAATCTATACCCTACACTCTATACCCTACAGTCTATACCCTACACTCTATACCCTACACTCTACACTCTATACCTTACACTCTACACTCGATTCCCTACACTCTATACCCTACACTCTATACCCTACACTCTATACCCTACACTCTATACCCTACACTCTACACCCTACACTCTATACCCTACACTCTATACCATACACTCTATACCCTACACTCTACACTCTATACCCTACACTCTACACCCTACACTCTATACCCTACACTCTAATCCCTACACTCTACACTCTATACCCTACACTCTATACCCTATACTCTACACTCTATACCTTACACTCTACACTCTATTCCCTACACTCTATACCCTACACTCTATACCCTACACTCTATACCCTACACTCTACACCCTACACTCTATACCCTACACTCTATACCATACACTCTATACCCTACACTCTACACTCTATACCCTACATTCTACACACTACACTCTATACCCTACACTCTAATCCCTACACTCTACACTCTATACCCTACACTCTATACCCTACACTCTATACCCTACACTCTACACTCTCTACCCTACACTCTATACCCTACACTCTATAACATACACTCTATACCCTACACTCTACACCCTACGCTCTATACCATACACTCTACACTGTATACCCTACACTCTATACCATACACTCTACACCATACACTCTATAGCATACACTCTATACCCTACACTCTACACTCTATACCCTACACTCTATACCCTACACTCTAAACTCTATACCCTACACTCTACACTCTATACCCTACACACTATACCCTACACTCTATACCCTACACTCTAATCCCTACACTCTACACTCTATACCCTACACTCTATACCCTACACTCTACACTCTATACCTTACACTCTACACTCTATTCCCTACACTCTATACCCTACACTCTATACCCTACACTCTATACCCTACACTCTACACCCTACACTCTATACTCTACACTCTATACCATACACTCTATACCCTACACTCTACACTCTATGCCCTACACTCTACACCCTACACTCTATACCCTACACTCTAATCCCTACACTCTACACTCTATACCTTACACTCTATACCCTACACTCTACACTCTATACCTTACACTCTACACTCTATTCCCTACACTCTATACCCTACACTCTATACCCTACACTCTATACCCTACACTCTATACCCTACACTCTATACCCTATACTCTACACTCTATACCTTACACTCTACACTCTATTCCCTACACTCTATACCCTACACTCTATACCCTACACTCTATACCCTACACTCTATACCCTACACTCTACACTCTATACCCTACACTCCACACCCTACACTCTATACCCTACACTCTAATCCCTACACTCTACACTCTATACCCTACAGTCTATACCCTACACTCTATACCCTACACTCTACACTCTCTACCCTACACTCTACACTCTATACCCTACACTCTATACCCTACACTCTATACCCTACAATCTACACTCTATGCCCTACACTCTACACTCTATACCCTACACTCTACACTCTATACCCTACACTCTACACTCTATACCCTACACTGTATACCCTACACTCTATACCCTACACTCTATACCCTACACTCTATACCCTACACTCTACACTCTATGCCCTACACTCTACACTCTGTACCTTACACTCAACACTCTATACCCTACACTCTATACCCTACACTCTATACCCTACACTCTACACCCTACACTCTATACTCTACACTCTATACCATACACTCTATACCCTACACTCTACACTCTATGCCCTACACTCTACACCCTACACTCTACACCCTACCCTATAAGTATATAAGGGGACAATACAAATATCTCGCTGAGGATCTGTTTATACCAAGGAAGGTGACGGGCACAAGGGGGCATTCTTTGCGTCTGGAGGAGAGAAGGTTTTTTCACCAACATAGAAGAGGATTCTTTACTGTTAGGGCAGTGAGAATCTGGAATTGCTTGCCTGAGGAGGTGGTGATGGCGAACTCAGTCGAGGGGTTCAAGAGAGGCCTGGATGTCTTCCTGGAGCAGAACAATATTGTATCATACAATTATTAGGTTCTGTAGAAGGACGTAGATCTGGGTATTTATTATGATGGAATATAGGCTGAACTGGATGGACAAATGTCTTTTTTCGGCCTTACTAACTATGTTACTATGTTACTATGTTACACTCTATACCCTACACTCTAATCCCTACACTCTACACTCTCTACCCTACACTCTCTACCCTACACTCTATACCCTACACTCTATACCCTACACTCTACACTCTATGCCCTACACTCTACACTCTATACCCTACACTCTATACCCTACACTCTATACCCTACACTCTACACTCTATACCCTACACTCTATACCCTACACTCTATGCCCTACACTCTATACCCTACACTCTATACCCTACACTCTATACCCTACACTCTATACCCTACACTCTACACTCTATACCCTACACTCTATACCCTACACTCTATACCCTACACTCTACACTCTATACCCTACACTCTATACCCTACACTCTATGCCCTACACTCTATACCCTACACTCTATACCCTACACTCTATACCCTACACTCTCCACTCTATACCCTACACTCTACACTCTATACCCTACACACTATACCCTACACTCTATACCCTACACTCTAATCCCTACACTCTACACTCTATACCCTACACTCTATACCCTACACTCTACACTCTATACCTTACACTCTACACTCTATTCCCTACACTCTATACCCTACACTCTATACCCTACACTCTATACCCTACACTCTATACCCAACACTCTACACCCTACACTCAATACCCTACACTCTATACCATACACTCTATACCCTACACTCTACACTCTATACCCTACACTCTACACTCTATACCCTACACTCTACACTCTATACCCTACACTCTACACCCTACACTCTATACCCTACACTCTAATCCCTACACTCTACACTCTATACCTTACACTCTATACCCTACACTCTACACTCTATACCTTACACTCTACACTCTATTCCCTACACTCTATACCCTACACTCTATACCCTACACTCTATACCCTACACTCTACACCCTACACTCTATACCCTACACTCTATACCATACACTCTATACCTTACACTCTACACTCTATACCCTACACTCCACACCCTACACTCTATACCCTACACTCTAATCCCTACACTCTACACTCTATACCCTACACTCTATACCCTACACTCTATACCCTACACTCTACTCTCTCTACCCTACACTCTATACCTTACACTCTGTACCCTACACTCTATACCCTACACTCTACACTCTATACCCGACACTCTACACTCTATACCCTACACTCTATACCCTACACTCTATACCCTACACTCTATACCCTACAATCTACACTCTATGCCCTACACTCTACACTCTATACCCTACACTCTACACTCTATACCCTACACTCTACACTCTATACCCTACACTGTATACCCTACACTCTATACCCTGCACTCTATACCCTACACTCTATACCCTACACTCTACACTCTATGCCCTACACTCTACACTCTGTACCTTACACTCAACACTCTATTCCCTACACTCTATACCCTACACTCTATACCCTACACTCTATACCCTACACTCTACACCCTACACTCTATACTCTACACTCTATACCATACACTCTATACCCTACACTCTATACCCTACACTCTATACCCTACACTCTACACTATATACCCTACACTCTATACCCTACACTCTACACTCTATACCCTACACTCTACACTCTATACCCTACACTCTATACCCTACACTCAATACCCTACACTCTATACCCTACACTCTACACTCTATACCCTACACTCTATACCCTACACTCTATACCCTACACTCTACACTCTATACCCTACACTCTATACCCTACACCCTATGCCCTACACTCTATACCCTACACTCTACACCCTACACTCTATACCTTACACTCTATACCCTACTCTCTATACCCTACACTCTAAACTCTATACCCTACACTCTATACCCTACACTCTATAACATACATGCTACACCCTACACTCTATACCCTACAATCTATACCATACACTCTATACCCTACACTCTATACCCTACACTCTATACCATACACTCTATACCCTACACTCTATACCGTACACTCTATACCCTACACTCTATACCCTACACTCTATACCCTACACTCTACACCCTACACTCTATACCTTACACTCTATACCCTACACTCTACACCCTACACTCTATACCCTACACTCTAATCCCTACACTCTACACTCTCTACCCTACACTCTCTACCCTACACTCTATATTCTACACTCTATACCCTACACTCTACACTCTATGCCCTACACTCTACACTCTATACCCTACACTGTATACCCTAAAATCTATACCCTACACTCTACACCCTACACTCTATACCCTACACTCTATACCCTACACTCTATGCCCTACACTCTATACCCTACACTCTATGCCCTACACTCTATACCCTACACTCTATACCCTACACTCTGAACCCTACACTCTATACCCTACACTCTATACTCTACACTCTACACTCTATACCCTACACTCTATACCCTACACTCTATACCCTACACTCTATACCCTACACTCTACACTCTATACCCTACACTCTACACTCTATACCCTGCACTCTATACCCTACACTCTATACCCTACACTCTATACCCTACACTCTATACCCTACACTCTACACTATATACCCTACACTCTATACCCTACACTCTACACTCTATACCCTACACTCTACACTCTATACCCTACACTCTATACCCTACACTCTATACCCTACACTCAATACCCTACACTCTATACCCTACACTCTACACTCTATACCCTACACTCTATACCCTACACTCTATACCCTACACTCTACACTCTATACCCTACACTCTATACCCTACACCCTATGCCCTACACTCTATACCCTACACTCTACACCCTACACTCTATACCTTACACTCTATACCCTACTCTCTATACCCTACACTCTAAACTCTATACCCTACACTCTATACCCTACACTCTATCACATACACGCTACACCCTACACTCTATACCCTACACTCTGAACCCTACACTCTATACCCTACACTCTATACCCTACACTCTACACTCTATACCCTACACTCTATACCCTACACTCTATACCCTACACTCTATACCCTACACTCTATACCCTACACTCTACACTCTATACCCTACACTCTACACTCTATACCCTGCACTCTATACCCTACACTCTATACCCTACACTCTATACCCTACACTCTATACCCTACACTCTACACTATATACCCTACACTCTATACCCTACACTCTACACTCTATACCCTACACTCTACACTCTATACCCTACACTCTATACCCTACACTCTATACCCTACACTCAATACCCTACACTCTATACCCTACACTCTACACTCTATACCCTACACTCTATACCCTACACTCTATACCCTACACTCTACACTCTATACCCTACACTCTATACCCTACACCCTATGCCCTACACTCTATACCCTACACTCTACACCCTACAATCTATACCATACACTCTATACCCTACACTCTATACCCTACACTCTATACCATACACTCTATACCCTACACTCTATACCGTACACTCTATACCCTACACTCTATACCCTACACTCTATATCCTACACTCTACACCCTACACTCTATACCTTACACTCTATACCCTACACTCTATACCCTACACTCTAAACTCTATACCCTACACTCTACACTCTATACCCTACACTCTATACCCTACACTCTATACCCTACACTCTATACCCTACACTCTATACCCTACACTCTACACCTTACACTCTATACCCTACACTCTATACTCTATACCCTACACTCTACACTCTATACCCTACACTCTACACTCTATACCCTACACTCTACACTCTACACTCTATACCCTACACTCTACACTCTATACCCTACACTCTATAACATATACTCTATACCCTACACTCTATACCATACACTCTATACCCTACACTCTATACCCTACACTCTATACTATACACTCTGTACCCTACACTCTATACCGTACACTCTATACCCTACACTCTATACCCTACACTCTATACCCTACACTCTACACCCTACACTCTATACCTTACACTCTATACCCTACACTCTATACCCTACACTCTAAACTCTATACCCTGCACTCTACACTCTATACCCTACACTCTATACCCTACACTCTACACCCTACACTCTATACCCTACACTCTATACCCTACACTCTATACCCTACACTCTACATTCTATACCCTACACTCTACACTCTATACCCTACACTCTATAACATACACTCTATACCCTACACTCTATACCCTACACTCTATACCCTACACTCTACACTCTATACCCTACACTCTATACCATACACTCTACACCATACACTCTATAGCATACACTCTATACCCTACACTCTACATTCTATACCCTACACTCTATACCCTACACTCTACACCCTGCACTCTATACCCTACACACTATACCCTACACTCTACACTCTATACCCTACACTCTATACCCTACACTCTATACCCTACACTCTATACCCTACACTCTATAGCCTACAATCTATACCCTACACTCTATACCCTACAGTCTATACCCTACACTCTATACCCTACACTCTACACTCTATACTTTACACTCTACACTCTATTCCCTACACTCTATACCTTACACTCTATACCCTACACTCTATACCCTACACTCTATACCCTACACTCTACACCCTACACTCTATACCCTACACTCTACACTCTATACCCTACACTCTACACCCTACACTCTATACCCTACACTCTAATCCCTGCACTCTACACTCTATACCCTACACTTTATACCCTATACTCTACACTCTATACCTTACACTCTACACTCTATTCCCTACACTCTATACCCTACACTCTATACCCTACACTCTATACCCTACACTCTACACCCTACACTCTATACCCTACACTCTATACCATACACTCTATACCCTACACTCTACACTCTATACCCTACACTCTACACACTACACTCTATACCCTACACTCTAATCCCTACACTCTACACTCTATACCCTACACTCTATACCCTACACTCTATACCCTACACTCTACACTCTCTACCCTACACTCTATACCCTACACTCTATAACATACACTCTATACCCTACACTCTACACTCTACACTCTATACCATACACTCAACACTCTATACCCTACACTCTATACCATACACTCTACACCATACACTCTATAGCAAACACTCTATACCCTACACTCTACACTCTATACCCTACACTCTATACCCTACACTCTACACCTTGCACTCTATACCCTACACACTATACCCTACACTCTACACTCTATACCCTACACTCTATACCCTACACTCTATACCCCACACTCTATACCCTACACTCTACACTGTATACCCTACACTTTATAGCCTACACGCTACAATCTATACCCTACACTCTATACCCTACACTCTATACCCTACAGTCTATGCCCTACACTCTATACCCTACACTCTACACTCTATACCTTACACTCCACACTCTATTCCCTACACTCTATACCCTACACTCTATACCCTACACTCTATACCCTACACTCTATACCCTACACTCTACACCCTACACTCTATACCCTACACTCTATACCATACACTCTATACCCTACACTCTACACTCTATACCCTACACTCTACACCCTACACTCTATACCCTACACTCTAATCCCTACACTCTACACTCTATACCTTACACTCTATACCCTACACTCTACACTCTATACCTTACACTCTACACTCTATTCCCTACACTCTATACCCTACACTCTATACCCTACACTCTATACCCTACACTCTATACCCTACACTCTACACCCTACACTCTATACCCTACACTCTATACCATACACTCTATACCCTACACTCTACACTCTATACCCTACACTCCATACCCTACACTCTAATCCCTACACTCTACACTCTATACACTACACTCTATACCCTACACTCTATACCCTACACTCTACACTCTCTACCCTACACTCTATACCTTACACTCTGTACCCTACACTCTATACCCTACACTCTACACTCTATACCCTACACTCTACACTCTATACCCTACACTCTATACCCTACACTCTATACCCTACACTCTATACCCTACAATCTACACTCTATGCCCTACACTCTACACTCTATACCCTACACTCTACACTCTATACCCTACACTCTACACTCTATACCCTACACTGTATACCCTACACTCTATACCCTGCACTCTATACCCTACACTCTATACCCTACACTCTACACTCTATGCCCTACACTCTACACTCTGTACCTTACACTCAACACTCTACTCCCTACACTCTATACCCTACACTCTATACCCTACACTCTATACCCTACACTCTACACCCTACACTCTATACTCTACACTCTATACCATACACTCTATACCCTACACTCTACACTCTATGCCCTACACTCTACACCCTACACTCTATACCCTACACTCTAATCCCTACACTCTACACTCTCTACCCTACACTCTCTACCCTACACTCTATATTCTACACTCTATACCCTACACTCTACACTCTATGCCCTACACTCTACACTCTATACCCTACACTCTATACCCTAAAATCTATACCCTACACTCTACACCCTACACTCTATACCCTACACTCTATACCCTACACTCTATGCCCTACACTCTATACCCTACACTCTATACCCTACACTCTATACCCTACACTCTACACTCTATACCCTACACTCTATACCCTACACTCTATACCCTACACTCTACACTCTATACCCTACACTCTATACCCTTCACTCTATGCCCTACACTCTATACCCTACACTCTATACCCTACACTCTATACCCTACACTCTACACTCTATACCCTACACTCTACACTCTATACCCTACACACTATACCCTACACTCTATACCCTACACTCTAATCCCTACACTCTACACTCTATACACTACACTCTATACCCTACACTCTACCCTCTATACCTTACACTCTACACTCTATTCCCTACACTCTATACCCTACACTCTATACCCTACACTCTATACCCTACACTCTACACCCTACACTCTATACTCTACACTCTATACCATACACTCTATACCCTACACTCTACACTCTATGCCCTACACTCTACACCCTACACTCTATACCCTACACTCTAATCCCTACACTCTACACTCTCTACCCTACACTCTCTACCCTACACTCTATATTCTACACTCTATACCCTACACTCTACACTCTATGCCCTACACTCTACACTCTATACCCTACACTCTATACCCTAAAATCAATATCCTACACTCTACACCCTACACTCTATACCCTACACTCTATACCCTACACTCTATGCCCTACACTCTATACCCTACACTCTATACCCTACACTCTATACCCTACACTCTACACTCTATACCCTACACTCTATACCCTACACTCTATACCCTACACTCTACACTCTATACCCTACACTCTATACCCTTCACTCTATGCCCTACACTCTATACCCTACACTCTATACCCTACACTCTATACCCTACACTCTACACTCTATACCCTACACTCTACACTCTATACCCTACACACTATACCCTACACTCTATACCCTACACTCTAATCCCTACACTCTACACTCTATACACTACACTCTATACCCTACACTCTACACTCTATACCTTACACTCTACACTCTATTCCCTACACTCTATACCCTACACTCTATACACTACACTCTATACCCTACACTCTACACCCTACACTCTATACTCTACACTCTATACCATACACTCTATAACCTACACTCTACACTCTATGCCCTACACTCTACACCCTACACTCTATACCCTACACTCTAATCCCTACACTCTACACTCTATACCTTAAACTCTATACCCTACACTCTACACTCTATACCTTACACTCTACACTCTATTCCCTACACTCTATACCCTACACTCTATACCCTACACTCTATACCCTACACTCTATACCCTACACTCTACACCCTACACTCTATACCCTACACTCTATACCATACACTCTATACCCTACACTCTACACTCTATACCCTACACTCCACACCCTACTCTCTATACCCTACACTCTAATCCCTACACTCTACACTCTATACCCTACACTCTATACCCTACACTCTATACCCTACACTCTACACTCTCTACCCTACACTCTATACCCTACACTCTGTACCCTACACTCTATACCCTACACTCTACACTCTATACCCTACACTCTACACTCTATACCCTACACTCTATACCCTACACTCTATACCCTACACTCTATACCCTACAATCTACACTCTATGCCCTACACTCTACACTCTATACCCTACACTCTACACTCTATACCCTACACTCTACACTCTATACCCTACACTGTATACCCTACACTCTATACCCTACACTCTATACCCTACACTCTACACCCTACACTCTATACTCTACACTCTATACCATACACTCTATACCCTACACTCTACACTCTATGCCCTACACTCTACACCCTACACTCTATACCCTACACTCTAATCCCTACACTCTACACTCTCTACCCTACACTCTCTACCCTACACTCTATATTCTACATTCTATACCCTACACTCTACACTCTATGCCCTACACTCTACACTCTATACCCTACACTCTATACCCTAAAATCTATACCCTACACTCTACACCCTACACTCTATACCCTACACTCTATACCCTACACTCTATGCCCTACACTCTATACCCTACACTCTATACCCTACACTCTATACCCTACACTCTACACTCTATACCCTACACTCTATACCCTACACTCTATACCCTACACTCTACACTCTATACCCTACACTCTATACCCTTCACTCTATGCCCTACACTCTATACCCTACACTCTATACCCTACACTCTATACCCTACACTCTACACTCTATACCCTACACTCTACACTCTATACCCTACACACTATACCCTACACTCTATACCCTACACTCTAATCCCTACACTCTACACTCTATACACTACACTCTATACCCTACACTCTACCCTCTATACCTTACACTCTACACTCTATTCCCTACACTCTATACCCTACACTCTATACCATACACTCTATACCCTACACTCTACACCCTACACTCTATACTCTACACTCTATACCATACACTCTATACCCTACACTCTACACTCTATGCCCTACACTCTACACCCTACACTCTATACCCTACACTCTAATCCCTACACTCTACACTCTCTACCCTACACTCTCTACCCTACACTCTATATTCTACACTCTATACCCTACACTCTACACTCTATGCCCTACACTCTACACTCTATACCCTACACTCTATACCCTAAAATCAATATCCTACACTCTACACCCTACACTCTATACCCTACACTCTATACCCTACACTCTATGCCCTACACTCTATACCCTACACTCTATACCCTACACTCTATACCCTACACTCTACACTCTATACCCTACACTCTATACCCTACACTCTATACCCTACACTCTACACTCTATACCCTACACTCTATACCCTTCACTCTATGCCCTACACTCTATACCCTACACTCTATACCCTACACTCTATACCCTACACTCTACACTCTATACCCTACACTCTACACTCTATACCCTACACACTATACCCTACACTCTATACCCTACACTCTAATCCCTACACTCTACACTCTATACACTACACTCTATACCCTACACTCTACACTCTATACCTTACACTCTACACTCTATTCCCTACACTCTATACCCTACACTCTATACACTACACTCTATACCCTACACTCTACACCCTACACTCTATACTCTACACTCTATACCATACACTCTATAACCTACACTCTACACTCTATGCCCTACACTCTACACCCTACACTCTATACCCTACACTCTAATCCCTACACTCTACACTCTATACCTTAAACTCTATACCCTACACTCTACACTCTATACCTTACACTCTACACTCTATTCCCTACACTCTATACCCTACACTCTATACCCTACACTCTATACCCTACACTCTATACCCTACACTCTACACCCTACACTCTATACCCTACACTCTATACCATACACTCTATACCCTACACTCTACACTCTATACCCTACACTCCACACCCTACTCTCTATACCCTACACTCTAATCCCTACACTCTACACTCTATACCCTACACTCTATACCCTACACTCTATACCCTACACTCTACACTCTCTACCCTACACTCTATACCCTACACTCTGTACCCTACACTCTATACCCTACACTCTACACTCTATACCCTACACTCTACACTCTATACCCTACACTCTATACCCTACACTCTATACCCTACACTCTATACCCTACAATCTACACTCTATGCCCTACACTCTACACTCTATACCCTACACTCTACACTCTATACCCTACACTCTACACTCTATACCCTACACTGTATACCCTACACTCTATACCCTACACTCTATACCCTACACTCTATACCCTACACTCTACACTCTATGCCCTACACTCTACACTCTGTACCTTACACTCAACACTCTATTCCCTACACTCTATACCCTACACTCTATACCCTACACTCTATACCCTACACTCTACACCCTACACTCTATACTCTACACTCTATACCATACACTCTATACCCTACACGCTACACTCTATGCCCTACACTCTACACCCTACACTCTATACCCTACACTCTATACCCTACACTCTACACTCTATGCCCTACACTCTACACTCTATACCCTACACTCTATACCCTACACTCTATACCCTACACTCTACACTCTATACCCTACACTCTATACCCTACACTCTATGCCCTACACTCTATACCCTACACTCTATACCCTACACTCTATACCCTACACTCTATACCCTACACTCTACACTCTATACCCTACACTCTATACCCTACACTCTATACCCTACACTCTACACTCTATACCCTACACTCTATACCCTACACTCTATGCCCTACACTCTATACCCTACACTCTATACCCTACACTCTATACCCTACACTCTACACTCTATACCCTACACTCTACACTCTATACCCTACACACTATACCCTACACTCTATACCCTACACTCTAATCCCTACACTCTACACTCTATACCCTACACTCTATACCCTACACTCTACACTCTATACCTTACACTCTACACTCTATCCCTACACTCTATACCCTACACTCTATACCCTACACTCTATACCCTACACTCTATACCCAACGCTCTACACCCTACACTCTATACCCTACACTCTATACCATACACTCTATACCCTACACTCTACACTCTATACCCTACACTCTACACTCTATACCCTACACTCTATACCCTACACTCTATACCCTACACTTTATACCCGACACTCTACACTCTATACCCTACACTCTATACCCTACACTCTATACCCTACACTCTATACCCTACACTCTATACCCTACACTCTACACTCTATACCCTACACTCTATATCCTACACTCTACACCCTACACTCTATACCCTACACTCTATGCCCTACACTCTATACCCTACACTCTATACCCTACACTCTATACCCTACACTCTACACTCTATACCCTACACTCTATACCCTACACTCTATACCCTACACTCTACACTCTATACCCTACACTCTATACCCTACACTCTATACCCTACACTCTATACCCTACACTCTACACTCTATATCCTACACTCTCTACCCTACACTCTACACTCTATACCCTACACTCTATACCCTACACTCTAATCCCTACACTCTACACTCTATACCCTACACTCTATACCCTACACTCTATACCCTACACTCTACACTCTATACCCCACACTCTATATCCTACACTCTACACTCTATACCATACATTCTATACCCTACACTCTATACCATACACTCTATACCCTACACTCTACACCCTACACTCTATACCCTACACTCTATACCCTACACTCTATTCCCTACACTCTATACCCTACACTCTACACCCTACACTCTATACCCTACACTCTATACCATACACTCTATATCCTACACTCTACACTCTATACCCTACACTCTACATCCCACACTCTATACCCTACACTCTAATCCCGACACTCTACACTCTATACCCTACACTCTATAGCCTACACTCTACAATCTATACCCTACACTCTATACCCTACACTCTATACCCTACACTCTACACTCTCTACCCTACACTCTATACCCTACACTCTATAACATACACTCTATACCCTACACTCTATACCCTACACTCTATAGCCTACACTCTACAATCTATACCCTACACTCTATACCCTACACTCTATACCCTACACTCTACACTCTCTACCCTACACTCTATACCCTACACTCTATAACATACACTCTATACCCTACACTCTATACCCTACACTCTATACCCTACACTCTACACTCTATACCCTACACTCTATACCCTACACTCTACACCCTGCACTCTATACCCTACACACTATACCCTACACTCTACACTCTATACCCTACACTCTATACCCTACACTCTATACCCTACACTCTACACTCTATACCCTACACTCTGTACCATACACTCTATACCATACACTCTACAATCTATACCCTACACTCTATACCATACACTCTACACCATACACTCTATAGCAAACACTCTATACCCTACACTCTACACTCTATACCCTACACTCTATACCCTACACTCTACACCCTGCACTCTATACCCTACACACTATACCCTACACTCTACACTCTATACCCTACACTCTATACCCTACACTCTATACCCCACACTCTATACCCTACACTCTACACTGTATACCCTACACTTTATAGCCTACACGCTACAATCTATACCCTACACTCTATACCCTACACTCTATACCCTACAGTCTATGCCCTACACTCTATACCCTACACTCTACACTCTATACCTTACACTCCACACTCTATTCCCTACACTCTATACCCTACACTCTATACCCTACACTCTATACCCTACACTCTATACCCTACACTCTACACCCTACACTCTATACCCTACACTCTATACCATACACTCTATACCCTACACTCTACACTCTATACCCTACACTCTACACCCTACACTCTATACCCTACACTCTAATCCCTACACTCTACACTCTATACCTTACACTCTATACCCTACACTCTACACTCTATACCTTACACTCTACACTCTATTCCCTACACTCCATACCCTACACTCTATACCCTACACTCTATACCCTACACTCTATACCCTACACTCTACACCCTACACTCTATACCCTACACTCTATACCATACACTCTATACCCTACACTCTACACTCTATACCCTACACTCCATACCCTACACTCTAATCCCTACACTCTACACTCTATACCCTACACTCTATACCCTACACTCTATACCCTACACTCTACACTCTCTACCCTACACTCTATACCTTACACTCTGTACCCTACACTCTATACCCTACACTCTACACTCTATACCCTACACTCTACACTCTATACCCTACACTCTATACCCTACACTCTATACCCTACACTCTATACCCTACAATCTACACTCTATGCCCTACACTCTACACTCTATACCCTACACTCTACACTCTATACCCTACACTCTACACTCTATACCCTACACTGTATACCCTACACTCTATACCCTGCACTCTATACCCTACACTCTATACCCTACACTCTACACTCTATGCCCTACACTCTACACTCTGTACCTTACACTCAACACTCTATTCCCTACACTCTATACCCTACACTCTATACCCTACACTCTATACCCTACACTCTACACCCTACACTCTATACTCTACACTCTATACCATACACTCTATACCCTACACTCTACACTCTATGCCCTACACTCTACACCCTACACTCTATACCCTACACTCTAATCCCTACACTCTACACTCTCTACCCTACACTCTCTACCCTACACTCTATATTCTACACTCTATACCCTACACTCTACACTCTATGCCCTACACTCTACACTCTATACCCTACACTCTATACCCTACACTCTATACCCTACACTCTACACTCTATACCCTACACTCTATACCCTACACTCTATGCCCTACACTCTATACCCTACACTCTATACCCTACACTCTATACCCTACACTCTATACCCTACACTCTACACTCTATACCCTACACTCTATACCCTACACTCTATACCCTACACTCTACACTCTATACCCTACACTCTATACCCTACACTCTATGCCCTACACTCTATACCCTACACTCTATACCCTACACTCTATACCCTACACTCTACACTCTATACCCTACACTCTACACTCTATACCCTACACACTATACCCTACACTCTATACCCTACACTCTAATCCCTACACTCTACACTCTATACCCTACACTCTATACCCTACACTCTACACTCTATACCTTACACTCTACACTCTATCCCTACACTCTATACCCTACACTCTATACCCTACACTCTATACCCTACACTCTATACCCAACGCTCTACACCCTACACTCTATACCCTACACTCTATACCATACACTCTATGCCCTACACTCTACACTCTATACCCTACACTCTACACTCTATACCCTACACTCTATACCCTACACTCTATACCCTACACTTTATACCCGACACTCTACACTCTATACCCTACACTCTATACCCTACACTCTATACCCTACACTCTATACCCTACACTCTATACCCTACACTCTACACTCTATACCCTACACTCTATATCCTACACTCTACACCCTACACTCTATACCCTACACTCTATGCCCTACACTCTATACCCTACACTCTATACCCTACACTCTATACCCTACACTCTACACTCTATACCCTACACTCTATACCCTACACTCTATACCCTACACTCTACACTCTATACCCTACACTCTATACCCTACACTCTATACCCTACACTCTATACCCTACACTCTACACTCTATATCCTACACTCTCTACCCTACACTCTACACTCTATACCCTACACTCTATACCCTACACTCTAATCCCTACACTCTACACTCTATACCCTACACTCTATACCCTACACTCTATACCCTACACTCTACACTCTATACCCCACACTCTATATCCTACACTCTACACTCTATACCATACATTCTATACCCTACACTCTATACCATACACTCTATACCCTACACTCTACACCCTACACTCTATACCCTACACTCTATACCCTACACTCTATTCCCTACACTCTATACCCTACACTCTACACCCTACACTCTATACCCTACACTCTATACCATACACTCTATATCCTACACTCTACACTCTATACCCTACACTCTACATCCCACACTCTATACCCTACACTCTAATCCCGACACTCTACACTCTATACCCTACACTCTATAGCCTACACTCTACAATCTATACCCTACACTCTATACCCTACACTCTATACCCTACACTCTACACTCTCTACCCTACACTCTATACCCTACACTCTATAACATACACTCTATACCCTACACTCTATACCCTACACTCTATAGCCTACACTCTACAATCTATACCCTACACTCTATACCCTACACTCTATACCCTACACTCTACACTCTCTACCCTACACTCTATACCCTACACTCTATAACATACACTCTATACCCTACACTCTATACCCTACACTCTATACCCTACACTCTACACTCTATACCCTACACTCTATACCCTACACTCTACACCCTGCACTCTATACCCTACACACTATACCCTACACTCTACACTCTATACCCTACACTCTATACCCTACACTCTATACCCTACACTCTACACTCTATACCCTACACTCTGTACCATACACTCTATACCATACACTCTACAATCTATACCCTACACTCTATACCATACACTCTACACCATACACTCTATAGCAAACACTCTATACCCTACACTCTACACTCTATACCCTACACTCTATACCCTACACTCTACACCCTGCACTCTATACCCTACACACTATACCCTACACTCTACACTCTATACCCTACACTCTATACCCTACACTCTATACCCCACACTCTATACCCTACACTCTACACTGTATACCCTACACTTTATAGCCTACACGCTACAATCTATACCCTACACTCTATACCCTACACTCTATACCCTACAGTCTATGCCCTACACTCTATACCCTACACTCTACACTCTATACCTTACACTCCACACTCTATTCCCTACACTCTATACCCTACACTCTATACCCTACACTCTATACCCTACACTCTATACCCTACACTCTACACCCTACACTCTATACCCTACACTCTATACCATACACTCTATACCCTACACTCTACACTCTATACCCTACACTCTACACCCTACACTCTATACCCTACACTCTAATCCCTACACTCTACACTCTATACCTTACACTCTATACCCTACACTCTACACTCTATACCTTACACTCTACACTCTATTCCCTACACTCCATACCCTACACTCTATACCCTACACTCTATACCCTACACTCTATACCCTACACTCTACACCCTACACTCTATACCCTACACTCTATACCATACACTCTATACCCTACACTCTACACTCTATACCCTACACTCCATACCCTACACTCTAATCCCTACACTCTACACTCTATACCCTACACTCTATACCCTACACTCTATACCCTACACTCTACACTCTCTACCCTACACTCTATACCTTACACTCTGTACCCTACACTCTATACCCTACACTCTACACTCTATACCCTACACTCTACACTCTATACCCTACACTCTATACCCTACACTCTATACCCTACACTCTATACCCTACAATCTACACTCTATGCCCTACACTCTACACTCTATACCCTACACTCTACACTCTATACCCTACACTCTACACTCTATACCCTACACTGTATACCCTACACTCTATACCCTGCACTCTATACCCTACACTCTATACCCTACACTCTACACTCTATGCCCTACACTCTACACTCTGTACCTTACACTCAACACTCTATTCCCTACACTCTATACCCTACACTCTATACCCTATACTCTATACCCTACACTCTACACCCTACACTCTATACTCTACACTCTATACCATACACTCTATACCCTACACTCTACACTCTATGCCCTACACTCTACACCCTACACTCTATACCCTACACTCTAATCCCTACACTCTACACTCTCTACCCTACACTCTCTACCCTACACTCTATATTCTACACTCTATACCCTACACTCTACACTCTATGCCCTACACTCTACACTCTATACCCTACACTCTATACCCTAAAATCTATACCCTACACTCTACACCCTACACTCTATACCCTACACTCTATACCCTACACTCTATGCCCTACACTCTATACCCTACACTCTATACCCTACACTCTATACCCTACACTCTACACTCTATACCCTACACTCTATACCCTACACTCTATACCCTACACTCTACACTCTATACCCTACACTCTATACCCTTCACTCTATGCCCTACACTCTATACCCTACACTCTATACCCTACACTCTATACCCTACACTCTACACTCTATACCCTACACTCTACACTCTATACCCTACACACTATACCCTACACTCTATACCCTACACTCTAATCCCTACACTCTACACTCTATACACTACACTCTATACCCTACACTCTACACTCTATACCTTACACTCTACACTCTATTCCCTACACTCTATACCCTACACTCTATACCCTACACTCTATACCCTACACTCTACACCCTACACTCTATACTCTACACTCTATACCATACACTCTATACCCTACACTCTACACTCTATGCCCTACACTCTACACCCTACACTCTATACCCTACACTCTAATCCCTACACTCTACACTCTCTACCCTACACTCTCTACCCTACACTCTATATTCTACACTCTATACCCTACACTCTACACTCTATGCCCTACACTCTACACTCTATACCCTACACTCTATACCCTAAAATCAATACCCTACACTCTACACCCTACACTCTATACCCTACACTCTATACCCTACACTCTATGCCCTACACTCTATACCCTACACTCTATACCCTACACTCTATACCCTACACTCTACACTCTATACCCTACACTCTATACCCTACACTCTATACCCTACACTCTACACTCTATACCCTACACTCTATACCCTTCACTCTATGCCCTTCACTCTATACCCTACACTCTATACCCTACACTCTATACCCTACACTCTACACTCTATACCCTACACTCTACACTCTATACCCTACACACTATACCCTACACTCTATACCCTACACTCTAATCCCTACACTCTACACTCTATACACTACACTCTATACCCTACACTCTACACTCTATACCTTACACTCTACATTCTATTCCCTACACTCTATACCCTACACTCTATACACTACACTCTATACCCTACACTCTACACCCTACACTCTATACTCTACACTCTATACCATACACTCTATAACCTACACTCTACACTCTATGCCCTACACTCTACACCCTACACTCTATACCCTACACTCTAATCCCTACACTCTACACTCTATACCTTAAACTCTATACCCTACACTCTACACTCTATACCTTACACTCTACACTCTATTCCCTACACTCTATACCCTACACTCTATACCCTACACTCTATACCCTACACTCTATACCCTACACTCTACACCCTACACTCTATACCCTACACTCTATACCATACACTCTATACCCTACACTCTACACTCTATACCCTACACTCCACACCCTACACTCTATACCCTACACTCTAATCCCTACACTCTACACTCTATACCCTACACTCTATACCCTACACTCTATACCCTACACTCTACACTCTCTACCCTACACTCTATACCCTACACTCTGTACCCTACACTCTATACCCTACACTCTACACTCTATACACTACACTCTACACTCTATACCCTACACTCTATACCCTACACTCTATACCCTACACTCTATACCCTACAATCTACACTCTATGCCCTACACTCTACACTCTATACCCTACACTCTACACTCTATACCCTACACTCTACACTCTATACCCTACACTGTATACCCTACACTCTATACCCTACACTCTATACCCTACACTCTATACCCTACACTCTACACTCTATGCCCTACACTCTACACTCTGTACCTTACACTCAACACTCTATTCCCTACACTCTATACCCTACACTCTATACCCTACACTCTATACCCTACACTCTACACCCTACACTCTATACTCTACACTCTATACCATACACTCTATACCCTACACGCTACACTCTATGCCCTACACTCTACACCCTACACTCTATACCCTACACTCTATACCCTACACTCTACACTCTATGCCCTACACTCTACACTCTATACCCTACACTCTATACCCTACACTCTATACCCTACACTCTACACTCTATACCCTACACTCTATACCCTACACTCTATGCCCTACACTCTATACCCTACACTCTATACCCTACACTCTATACCCTACACTCTATACCCTACACTCTACACTCTATACCCTACACTCTATACCCTACACTCTATACCCTACACTCTACACTCTATACCCTACACTCTATACCCTACACTCTATGCCCTACACTCTATACCCTACACTCTATACCCTACACTCTATACCCTACACTCTACACTCTATACCCTACACTCTACACTCTATACCCTACACACTATACCCTACACTCTATACCCTACACTCTAATCCCTACACTCTACACTCTATACCCTACACTCTATACCCTACACTCTACACTCTATACCTTACACTCTACACTCTATCCCTACACTCTATACCCTACACTCTATACCCTACACTCTATACCCTACACTCTATACCCAACGCTCTACACCCTACACTCTATACCCTACACTCTATACCATACACTCTATACCCTACACTCTACACTCTATACCCTACACTCTACACTCTATACCCTACACTCTATACCCTACACTCTATACCCTACACTCTATACCCGACACTCTACACTCTATACCCTACACTCTATACCCTACACTCTATACCCTACACTCTATACCCTACACTCTATACCCTACACTCTACACTCTATACCCTACACTCTATATCCTACACTCTACACCCTACACTCTATACCCTACACTCTATGCCCTACACTCTATACCCTACACTCTATACCCTACACTCTATACCCTACACTCTATACCCTACACTCTACACTCTATACCCTACACTCTATACCCTACACTCTATACCCTACACTCTACACTCTATACCCTACACTCTATACCCTACACTCTATGCCCTACACTCTATACCCTACACTCTATACCCTACACTCTATACCCTACACTCTACACTCTATACCCTACACTCTACACTCTATACCCTACACACTATACCCTACACTCTATACCCTACACTCTAATCCCTACACTCTACACTCTATACCCTACACTCTATACCCTACACTCTACACTCTATACCTTACACTCTACACTCTATCCCTACACTCTATACCCTACACTCTATACCCTACACTCTATACCCTACACTCTATACCCAACGCTCTACACCCTACACTCTATACCCTACACTCTATACCATACACTCTATACCCTACACTCTACACTCTATACCCTACACTCTACACTCTATACCCTACACTCTATACCCTACACTCTATACCCTACACTCTATACCCGACACTCTACACTCTATACCCTACACTCTATACCCTACACTCTATACCCTACACTCTATACCCTACACTCTATACCCTACACTCTACACTCTATACCCTACACTCTATATCCTACACTCTACACCCTACACTCTATACCCTACACTCTATGCCCTACACTCTATACCCTACACTCTATACCCTACACTCTATACCCTACACTCTACACTCTATACCCTACACTCTATACCCTACACTCTATACCCTACACTCTACACTCTATACCCTACACTCTATACCCTACACTCTATACCCTACACTCTATACCCTACACTCTACACTCTATATCCTACACTCTCTACCCTACACTCTACACTCTATACCCTACACTCTATACCCTACACTCTAATCCCTACACTCTACACTCTATACCCTACACTCTATACCCTACACTCTATACCCTACACTCTACACTCTATACCCCACACTCTATATCCTACACTCTACACTCTATACCATACATTCTATACCCTACACTCTATACCATACACTCTATACCCTACACTCTACACCCTACACTCTATACCCTACACTCTATACCCTACACTCTATTCCCTACACTCTATACCCTACACTCTACACCCTACACTCTATACCCTACACTCTATACCATACACTCTATATCCTACACTCTACACTCTATACCCTACACTCTACATCCCACACTCTATACCCTACACTCTAATCCCGACACTCTACACTCTATACCCTACACTCTATAGCCTACACTCTACAATCTATACCCTACACTCTATACCCTACACTCTATACCCTACACTCTACACTCTCTACCCTACACTCTATACCCTACACTCTATAACATACACTCTATACCCTACACTCTATACCCTACACTCTATAGCTCACCGGTTTGTCACATGATGTAGGCCTATGGACTGAACAAGAAACCACCAAAAATTTTAACCATTCATCGTTCTCACAACACTGAGGACCAGTCATTCGAAATGACTTCTCCATGCATTTTATGCATTGGTAAAAGCACTATGATGAAAAGTGTGATATGTTTTCAGGTATCTCCTATACTAATAGAGCCACATGCTCACCGGTTTGCCACATGATGTAGGCCTATGGACTGAACAAGAAACCACCAAAAATTTTATCCAGTCATCGTTCTCACAACACTGAGGACCAGTCATTCGAAATGACTTCTCCATGCATTTTATGCATTGGTAAAAGCACTATGATGAAAAGTGTGATATGTTTTCAGGTATCTCCTATACTAATAGAGCCACATGCTCACCGGTTTGCCACATGATGTAGGCCTATGGACTGAACAAGAAACCACCAAAAATTTTAACCAGTCATCGTTCTCACAACACTGAGGACCAGTCATTCGAAATGACTTCTCCATGCATTTTATGCATTGGTAAAAGCACTATGATGAAAAGTGTGATATGTTTTCAGGTATCTCCTATACTAATAGAGCCACATGCTCACCGGTTTGCCACATGATGTAGGCCTATGGACTGAACAAGAAACCACCAAAAATTTTAACCAGTCATCGTTCTCACAACACTGAGGACCAGTCATTCGAAATGACTTCTCCATGCATTTTATGCATTGGTAAAAGCACTATGATTGAAAAGTGTGATATGTTTTCAGGTATCTCCTATACTAATAGAGCCACATGCTCACCGGTTTGCCACATGATGTAGGCCTATGGACTGAACAAGAAACCACCAAAAATTTTAACCAGTCATCGTTCTCACAACACTGAGGACCAGTCATTCGAAATGACTTCTCCATGCATTTTATGCATTGGTAAAAGCACTATGATGAAAAGTGTGATATGTTTTCAGGTATCTCCTATACTAATAGAGCCACATGCTCACTGGTTTGCCACATGATGTAGGCCTATGGACTGAACAAGAAACCACCAAAAATTTTAACCAGTCATCGTTCTCACAACACTGAGGACCAGTCATTCGAAATGACTTCTCCATGCATTTTATGCATTGGTAAAAGCACTATGATGAAAAGTGTGATATGTTTTCAGGTATCTCCTATACTAATAGAGCCACATGCTCACCGGTTTGCCACATGATGTAGGCCTATGGACTGAACAAGAAACCACCAAAAATTTTAACCAGTCATCGTTCTCACAACACTGAGGACCAGTCATTCGAAATGACTTCTCCATGCATTTTATGCAGTGGTAAAAGCACTATGATGAAAAGTGTGATATGTTTTCAGGTATCTCCTATACTAATAGAGCCACATGCTCACCGGTTTGCCACATGATGTAGGCCTATGGACTGAACAAGAAACCACCAAAAATTTTAACCAGTCATCGTTCTCACAACACTGAGGACCAGTCATTCGAAATGACTTCTCCATGCATTTTATGCATTGGTAAAAGCACTATGATGAAAAGTGTGATATGTTTTCAGGTATCTCCTATACTAATCGAGCCACATGCTCACCGGTTTGCCACATGATGTAGGCCTATGGACTGAACAAGAAACCACCAAAAATTTTAACCAGTCATCGTTCTCACAACACTGAGGACCAGTCATTCGAAATGACTTCTCCATGCATTTTATGCATTGGTAAAAGCACTATGATGAAAAGTGTGATATGTTTTCAGGTATCTCCTATACTAATAGAGCCACATGCTCACCGGTTTGCCACATGATGTAGGCCTATGGACTGAACAAGAAACCACCAAAAATTTTAACCAGTCATCGTTCTCACAACACTGAGGACCAGTCATTCGAAATGACTTCTCCATGCATTTTATGCATTGGTAAAAGCACTATGATTGAAAAGTGTGATATGTTTTCAGGTATCTCCTATACTAATAGAGCCACATGCTCACCGGTTTGCCACATGATGTAGGCCTATGGACTGAACAAGAAACCACCAAAAATTTTAACCAGTCATCGTTCTCACAACACTGAGGACCAGTCATTCGAAATGACTTCTCCATGCATTTTATGCATTGGTAAAAGCACTATGATGAAAAGTGTGATATGTTTTCAGGTATCTCCTATACTAATAGAGCCACATGCTCACCGGTTTGCCACATGATGTAGGCCTATGGACTGAACAAGAAACCACCAAAAATTTTAACCAGTCATCGTTCTCACAACACTGAGGACCAGTCATTCGAAATGACTTCTCCATGCATTTTATGCATTGGTAAAAGCACTATGATGAAAAGTGTGATATGTTTTCAGGTATCTCCTATACTAATAGAGCCACATGCTCACCGGTTTGCCACATGATGTAGGCCTATGGACTGAACAAGAAACCACCAAAAATTTTAACCAGTCATCGTTCTCACAACACTGAGGACCAGTCATTCGAAATGACTTCTCCATGCATTTTATGCATTGGTAAAAGCACTATGATGAAAAGTGTGATATGTTTTCAGGTATCTCCTATACTAATAGAGCCACATGCTCACCGGTTTGCCACATGATGTAGGCCTATGGACTGAACAAGAAACCACCAAAAATTTTAACCAGTCATCGTTCTCACAACACTGAGGACCAGTCATTCGAAATGACTTCTCCATGCATTTTATGCATTGGTAAAAGCACTATGATGAAAAGTGTGATATGTTTTCAGGTATCTCCTATACTAATAGAGCCACATGCTCACCGGTTTGCCACATGATGTAGGCCTATGGACTGAACAAGAAACCACCAAAAATTTTAACTAGTCATCGTTCTCACAACACTGAGGACCAGTCATTCGAAATGACTTCTCCATGCATTTTATGCATTGGTAAAAGCACTATGATGAAAAGTGTGATATGTTTTCAGGTATCTCCTATACTAATAGAGCCACATGCTCACCGGTTTGCCACATGCTGTAGGCCTATGGACTGAACAAGAAACCACCAAAAATTTTAACCAGTCATCGTTCTCACAACACTGAGGACCAGTCATTCGAAATGACTTCTCCATGCATTTTATGCATTGGTAAAAGCAGTATGATGAAAAGTGTGATATATTTTCAGGTATCTCCTATACTAATAGAGCCACATGCTCACCGGTTTGCCACATGCTGTAGGCCTATGGACTGAACAAGAAACCACCAAAAATTTTAACCAGTCATCGTTCTCACAACACTGAGGACCAGTCATTCGAAATGACTTCTCCATGCATTTTATGCATTGGTAAAAGCACTATGATGAAAAGTGTGATATGTTTTCAGGTATCTCCTATACTAATAGAGCCACATGCTCACCGGTTTGCCACATGATGTAGGCCTGTGGACTGAACAAGAAACCACCAAAAATTTTAACCAGTCATCGTTCTCACAACACTGAGGACCAGTCATTCGAAATGACTTCTCCATGCATTTTATGCATTGGTAAAAGCACTATGATGAAAAGTGTGATATGTTTTCAGGTATCTCCTATACTAATAGAGCCACATGCTCACCGGTTTGTCACATGATGTAGGCCTATGGACTGAACAAGAAACCACCAAAAATTTTAACCATTCATCGTTCTCACAACACTGAGGACCAGTCATTCGAAATGACTTCTCCATGCATTTTATGCATTGGTAAAAGCACTATGATGAAAAGTGTGATATGTTTTCAGGTATCTCCTATACTAATAGAGCCACATGCTCACCGGTTTGCCACATGATGTAGGCCTATGGACTGAACAAGAAACCACCAAAAATTTTATCCAGTCATCGTTCTCACAACACTGAGGACCAGTCATTCGAAATGACTTCTCCATGCATTTTATGCATTGGTAAAAGCACTATGATGAAAAGTGTGATATGTTTTCAGGTATCTCCTATACTAATAGAGCCACATGCTCACCGGTTTGCCACATGATGTAGGCCTATGGACTGAACAAGAAACCACCAAAAATTTTAACCAGTCATCGTTCTCACAACACTGAGGACCAGTCATTCGAAATGACTTCTCCATGCATTTTATGCATTGGTAAAAGCACTATGATGAAAAGTGTGATATGTTTTCAGGTATCTCCTATACTAATAGAGCCACATGCTCACCGGTTTGCCACATGATGTAGGCCTATGGACTGAACAAGAAACCACCAAAAATTTTAACCAGTCATCGTTCTCACAACACTGAGGACCAGTCATTCGAAATGACTTCTCCATGCATTTTATGCATTGGTAAAAGCACTATGATTGAAAAGTGTGATATGTTTTCAGGTATCTCCTATACTAATAGAGCCACATGCTCACCGGTTTGCCACATGATGTAGGCCTATGGACTGAACAAGAAACCACCAAAAATTTTAACCAGTCATCGTTCTCACAACACTGAGGACCAGTCATTCGAAATGACTTCTCCATGCATTTTATGCATTGGTAAAAGCACTATGATGAAAAGTGTGATATGTTTTCAGGTATCTCCTATACTAATAGAGCCACATGCTCACTGGTTTGCCACATGATGTAGGCCTATGGACTGAACAAGAAACCACCAAAAATTTTAACCAGTCATCGTTCTCACAACACTGAGGACCAGTCATTCGAAATGACTTCTCCATGCATTTTATGCATTGGTAAAAGCACTATGATGAAAAGTGTGATATGTTTTCAGGTATCTCCTATACTAATAGAGCCACATGCTCACCGGTTTGCCACATGATGTAGGCCTATGGACTGAACAAGAAACCACCAAAAATTTTAACCAGTCATCGTTCTCACAACACTGAGGACCAGTCATTCGAAATGACTTCTCCATGCATTTTATGCAGTGGTAAAAGCACTATGATGAAAAGTGTGATATGTTTTCAGGTATCTCCTATACTAATAGAGCCACATGCTCACCGGTTTGCCACATGATGTAGGCCTATGGACTGAACAAGAAACCACCAAAAATTTTAACCAGTCATCGTTCTCACAACACTGAGGACCAGTCATTCGAAATGACTTCTCCATGCATTTTATGCATTGGTAAAAGCACTATGATGAAAAGTGTGATATGTTTTCAGGTATCTCCTATACTAATCGAGCCACATGCTCACCGGTTTGCCACATGATGTAGGCCTATGGACTGAACAAGAAACCACCAAAAATTTTAACCAGTCATCGTTCTCACAACACTGAGGACCAGTCATTCGAAATGACTTCTCCATGCATTTTATGCATTGGTAAAAGCACTATGATGAAAAGTGTGATATGTTTTCAGGTATCTCCTATACTAATAGAGCCACATGCTCACCGGTTTGCCACATGATGTAGGCCTATGGACTGAACAAGAAACCACCAAAAATTTTAACCAGTCATCGTTCTCACAACACTGAGGACCAGTCATTCGAAATGACTTCTCCATGCATTTTATGCATTGGTAAAAGCACTATGATTGAAAAGTGTGATATGTTTTCAGGTATCTCCTATACTAATAAAGCCACATGCTCACCGGTTTGCCACATGATGTAGGCCTATGGACTGAACAAGAAACCACCAAAAATTTTAACCAGTCATCGTTCTCACAACACTGAGGACCAGTCATTCGAAATGACTTCTCCATGCATTTTATGCATTGGTAAAAGCACTATGATGAAAAGTGTGATATGTTTTCAGGTATCTCCTATACTAATAGAGCCACATGCTCACTGGTTTGCCACATGATGTAGGCCTATGGACTGAACAAGAAACCACCAAAAATTTTAACCAGTCATCGTTCTCACAACACTGAGGACCAGTCATTCGAAATGACTTCTCCATGCATTTTATGCATTGGTAAAAGCACTATGATGAAAAGTGTGATATGTTTTCAGGTATCTCCTATACTAATAGAGCCACATGCTCACCGGTTTGCCACATGATGTAGGCCTATGGACTGAACAAGAAACCACCAAAAATTTTAACCAGTCATCGTTCTCACAACACTGAGGACCAGTCATTCGAAATGACTTCTCCATGCATTTTATGCATTGGTAAAAGCACTATGATGAAAAGTGTGATATGTTTTCAGGTATCTCCTATACTAATAGAGCCACATGCTCACCGGTTTGCCACATGATGTAGGCCTATGGACTGAACAAGAAACCACCAAAAATTTTAACCAGTCATCGTTCTCACAACACTGAGGACCAGTCATTCGAAATGACTTCTCCATGCCTTTTATGCATTGGTAAAAGCACTATGATGAAAAGTGTGATATGTTTTCAGGTATCTCCTATACTAATCGAGCCACATGCTCACCGGTTTGCCACATGATGTAGGCCTATGGACTGAACAAGAAACCACCAAAAATTTTAACCAGTCATCGTTCTCACAACACTGAGGACCAGTCATTCGAAATGACTTCTCCATGCATTTTATGCATTGGTAAAAGCACTATGATGAAAAGTGTGATATGTTTTCAGGTATCTCCTATACTAATAGAGCCACATGCTCACCGGTTTGCCACATGATGTAGGCCTATGGACTGAACAAGAAATCACGAAAAATTTTAACCAGTCATCATTCTCACAACACTGAGGACCAGTCATTCGAAATGACTTCTCCATGCATTTTATGCATTGGTAAAAGCACTATGATGAAAAGTGTGATATGTTTTCAGGTATCTCCTATACTAATAGAGCCACATGCTCACCGGTTTGCCACATGATGTAGGCCTATGGACTGAACAAGAAACCACCAAAAATTTTATCCAGTCATCGTTCTCACAACACTGAGGACCAGTCATTCGAAATGACTTCTCCATGCATTTTATGCATTGGTAAAAGCACTATGATGAAAAGTGTGATATGTTTTCAGGTATCTCCTATACTAATAGAGCCACATGCTCACCGGTTTGCCACATGATGTAGGCCTATGGACTGAACAAGAAACCACCAAAAATTTTAACCAGTCATCGTTCTCACAACACTGAGGACCAGTCATTCGAAATGACTTCTCCATGCATTTTATGCATTGGTAAAAGCACTATGATGAAAAGTGTGATATGTTTTCAGGTATCTCCTATACTAATAGAGCCACATGCTCACCGGTTTGCCACATGCTGTAGGCCTATGGACTGAACAAGAAACCACCAAAAATTTTAACCAGTCATCGTTCTCACAACACTGAGGACCAGTCATTCGAAATGACTTCTCCATGCATTTTATGCATTGGTAAAAGCAGTATGATGAAAAGTGTGATATATTTTCAGGTATCTCCTATACTAATAGAGCCACATGCTCACCGGTTTGCCACATGATGTAGGCCTATGGACTGAACAAGAAACCACCAAAAATTTTAACCAGTCATCGTTCTCACAACACTGAGGACCAGTCATTCGAAATGACTTCTCCATGCATTTTATGCATTGGTAAAAGCACTATGATGAAAAGTGTGATATGTTTTCAGGTATCTCCTATACTAATAGAGCCACATGCTCACCGGTTTGCCACATGCTGTAGGCCTATGGACTGAACAAGAAACCACCAAAAATTTTAACCAGTCATCGTTCTCACAACACTGAGGACCAGTCATTCGAAATGACTTCTCCATGCATTTTATGCATTGGTAAAAGCACTATGATGAAAAGTGTGATATGTTTTCAGGTATCTCCTATTCTAATAGAGCCACATGCTCACCGGTTTGCCACATGATGTAGGCCTATGGACTGAACAAGAAACCACCAAAAATTTTAACCAGTCATCGTTCTCACAACACTGAGGACCAGTCATTCGAAATGACTTCTCCATGCATTTTATGCATTGGTAAAAGCACTATGATGAAAAGTGTGATATGTTTTCAGGTATCTCCTATACTAATAGAGCCACATGCTCACCGGTTTGCCACATGATGTAGGCCTATGGACTGAACAAGAAACCACCAAAAATTTTAACCAGTCATCGTTCTCACAACACTGAAGACCAGTCATTCGAAATGACTTCTCCATGCATTTTATGCATTGGTAAAAGCACTATGATGAAAAGTGTGATATGTTTTCAGGTATCTCCTATACTAATAAAGCCACATGCTCACCGGTTTGCCACATGATGTAGGCCTATGGACTGAACAAGAAACCACCAAAAATTTTAACCAGTCATCGTTCTCACAACACTGAGGACCAGTCATTCAAAATGACTTCTCCATGCATTTTATGCATTGGTAAAAGCACTATGATGAAAAGTGTGATATGTTTTCAGGTATCTCCTATACTAATAGAGCCACATGCTCACCGGTTTGCCACATGATGTAGGCCTATGGACTGAACAAGAAACCACCAAAAATTTTAACCAGTCATCATTCTCACAACACTGAGGACCAGTCATTCGAAATGACTTCTCCATGCATTTTATGCATTGGTAAAAGCACTATGATGAAAAGTGTGATATGTTTTCAGGTATCTCCTATACTAATAGAGCCACATGCTCACCGGTTTGCCACATGATGTAGGCCTATGGACTGAACAAGAAACCACCAAAAATTTTAACCAGTCATCGTTCTCACAACACTGAGGACCAGTCATTCGAAATGACTTCTCCATGCATTTTATGCATTGGTAAAAGCACTATGATGAAAAGTGTGATATGTTTTCAGGTATCTCCTATACTAATAGAGCCACATGCTCACCGGTTTGCCACATGATGTAGGCCTATGGACTGAACAAGAAACCACCAAAAATTTTAACCAGTCATCGTTCTCACAACACTGAGGACCAGTCATTCGAAATGACTTCTCCATGCATTTTATGCATTGGTAAAAGCACTATGATGAAAAGTGTGATGTTTTCAGGTATCTCATATACTAATACAGCCACATGCTCACCGGTTTGCCACATGATGTAGGCCTATGGACTGAACAAGAAACCACCAAAAATTTTAACCAGTCATCGTTCTCACAACACTGAGGACCAGTCATTCGAAATGACTTCTCCATGCATTTTATGCATTGGTAAAAGCACTATGATGAAAAGTGTGATATGTTTTCAGGTATCTCCTATACTAATAGAGCCACATGCTCACCGGTTTGCCACATGATGTAGGCCTATGGACTGAACAAGAAACCACCAAAAATTTTAACCAGTCATCGTTCTCACAACACTGAGGACCAGTCATTCGAAATGACTTCTCCATGCATTTTATGCATTGGTAAAAGCACTATGATGAAAAGTGTGATATGTTTTCAGGTATCTCCTATACTAATAGAGCCACATGCTCACCGGTTTGCCACATGATGTAGGCCTATGGACTGAACAAGAAACCACCAAAAATTTTAACCAGTCATCGTTCTCACAACACTGAGGACCAGTCATTCGAAATGACTTCTCCATGCATTTTATGCATTGGTAAAAGCACTATGATGAAAAGTGTGATATGTTTTCAGGTATCTCCTATACTAATAGAGCCACATGCTCACCGGTTTGCCACATGATGTAGGCCTATGGACTGAACAAGAAACCACCAAAAATTTTAACCAGTCATCGTTCTCACAACACTGAGGACCAGTCATTCGAAATGACTTCTCCATGCATTTTATGCATTGGTAAAAGCACTATGATGAAAAGTGTGATATGTTTTCAGGTATCTCCTATACTAATAGAGCCACATGCTCACCGGTTTGCCACATGATGTAGGCCTATGGACTGAACAAGAAACCACCAAAAATTTTAACCAGTCATCGTTCTCACAACACTGAGGACCAGTCATTCGAAATGACTTCTCCATGCATTTTATGCATTGGTAAAAGCACTATGATGAAAAGTGTGATATGTTTTCAGGTATCTCCTATACTAATCGAGCCACATGCTCACCGGTTTGCCACATGATGTAGGCCTATGGACTGAACAAGAAACCACCAAAAATTTTAACCAGTCATCGTTCTCACAACACTGAGGACCAGTCATTCGAAATGACTTCTCCATGCATTTTATGCATTGGTAAAAGCACTATGATGAAAAGTGTGATATGTTTTCAGGTATCTCCTATACTAATAGAGCCACATGCTCACCGGTTTGCCACATGATGTAGGCCTATGGACTGAACAAGAAACCACGAAAAATTTTAACCAGTCATCATTCTCACAACACTGAGGACCAGTCATTCGAAATGACTTCTCCATGCATTTTATGCATTGGTAAAAGCACTATGATGAAAAGTGTGATATGTTTTCAGGTATCTCCTATACTAATAGAGCCACATGCTCACCGGTTTGCCACATGATGTAGGCCTATGGACTGAACAAGAAACCACCAAAAATTTTATCCAGTCATCGTTCTCACAACACTGAGGACCAGTCATTCGAAATGACTTCTCCATGCATTTTATGCATTGGTAAAAGCACTATGATGAAAAGTGTGATATGTTTTCAGGTATCTCCTATACTAATAGAGCCACATTCTCACCGGTTTGCCACATGATGTAGGCCTATGGACTGAACAAGAAACCACCAAAAATTTTAACCAGTCATCGTTCTCACAACACTGAGGACCAGTCATTCGAAATGACTTCTCCATGCATTTTATGCATTGGTAAAAGCACTATGATGAAAAGTGTGATATGTTTTCAGGTATCTCCTATTCTAATAGAGCCACATGCTCACCGGTTTGCCACATGATGTAGGCCTATGGACTGAACAAGAAACCACCAAAAATTTTAACCAGTCATCGTTCTCACAACACTGAGGACCAGTCATTCGAAATGACTTCTCCATGCATTTTATGCATTGGTAAAAGCACTATGATGAAAAGTGTGATATGTTTTCAGGTATCTCCTATACTAATAGAGCCACATGCTCACCGGTTTGCCACATGATGTAGGCCTATGGACTGAACAAGAAACCACCAAAAATTTTAACCAGTCATCGTTCTCACAACACTGAGGACCAGTCATTCGAAATGACTTCTCCATGCATTTTATGCATTGGTAAAAGCACTATGATGAAAAGTGTGATATGTTTTCAGGTATCTCCTATACTAATAGAGCCACATGCTCACCGGTTTGCCACATGATGTAGGCCTATGGACTGAACAAGAAACCACCAAAAATTTTAACCAGTCATCGTTCTCACAACACTGAGGACCAGTCATTCGAAATGACTTCTCCATGCATTTTATGCATTGGTAAAAGCACTATGATTGAAAAGTGTGATATGTTTTCAGGTATCTCCTATACTAATAGAGCCACATGCTCACCGGTTTGCCACATGATGTAGGCCTATGGACTGAACAAGAAACCACCAAAAATTTTAACCAGTCATCGTTCTCACAACACTGAGGACCAGTCATTCGAAATGACTTCTCCATGCATTTTATGCATTGGTAAAAGCACTATGATGAAAAGTGTGATATATTTTCAGGTATCTCCTATACTAATAGATCCACATGCTCACCGGTTTGCCACATGATGTAGGCCTATGGACTGAACAAGAAACCACCAAAAATTTTAACCAGTCATCGTTCTCACAACACTGAGGACCAGTCATTCGAAATGACTTCTCCATGCATTTTATGCATTGGTAAAAGCACTATGATGAAAAGTGTGATATGTTTTCAGGTATCTACTATACTAATAGAGCCACATGCTCACCGGTTTGCCACATGCTGTAGGCCTATGGACTGAACAAGAAACCACCAAAAATTTTAACCAGTCATCGTTCTCACAACACTGAGGACCAGTCATTCGAAATGACTTCTCCATGCATTTTATGCATTGGTAAAAGCACTATGATGAAAAGTGTGATATATTTTCAGGTATCTCCTATACTAATAGAGCCACATGCTCACCGGTTTGCCACATGCTGTAGGCCTATGGACTGAACAAGAAACCACCAAAAATTTTAACCAGTCATCGTTCTCACAACACTGAGGACCAGTCATTCGAAATGACTTCTCCATGCATTTTATGCATTGGTAAAAGCACTATGATGAAAAGTGTGATATGTTTTCAGGTATCTCCTATACTAATAGAGCCACATGCTCACCGGTTTGCCACATGATGTAGGCCTATGGACTGAACAAGAAACCACCAAAAATTTTAACCAGTCATCGTTCTCACAACACTGAGGACCAGTCATTCGAAATGACTTCTCCATGCATTTTATGCATTGGTAAAAGCACTATGATGAAAAGTGTGATATGTTTTCAGGTATCTCCTATACTAATAGAGCCACATGCTCACCGGTTTGCCACATGATGTAGGCCTATGGACTGAACAAGAAACCACCAAAAATTTTAACCAGTCATCGTTCTCACAACACTGAGGACCAGTCATTTGAAATGACTTCTCCATGCATTTTATGCATTGGCAAAAGCACTATGATGAAAAGTGTGATATGTTTTCAGGTATCTCCTATACTAATAGAGCCACATGCTCACCGGTTTGCCACATGATGTAGGCCTATGGACTGAACAAGAAACCACCAAAAATTTTAACCAGTCATCGTTCTCACAACACTGAGGACCAGTCATTCGAAATGACTTCTCCATGCATTTTATGCATTGGTAAAAGCACTATGATGAAAAGTGTGATATGTTTTCAGGTATCTCCTATACTAATAGAGCCACATTCTCACCGGTTTGCCACATGATGTAGGCCTATGGACTGAACAAGAAACCACCAAAAATTTTAACCAGTCATCGTTCTCACAACACTGAGGACCAGTCATTCGAAATGACTTCTCCATGCATTTTATGCATTGGTAAAAGCACTATGATGAAAAGTGTGATATGTTTTCAGGTATCTCCTATTCTAATAGAGCCACATGCTCACCGGTTTGCCACATGATGTAGGCCTATGGACTGAACAAGAAACCACCAAAAATTTTAACCAGTCATCGTTCTCACAACACTGAGGACCAGTCATTCGAAATGACTTCTCCATGCATTTTATGCATTGGTAAAAGCACTATGATGAAAAGTGTGATATGTTTTCAGGTATCTCCTATACTAATAGAGCCACATGCTCACCGGTTTGCCACATGATGTAGGCCTATGGACTGAACAAGAAACCACCAAAAATTTTAACCAGTCATCGTTCTCACAACACTGAGGACCAGTCATTCGAAATGACTTCTCCATGCATTTTATGCATTGGTAAAAGCACTATGATGAAAAGTGTGATATGTTTTCAGGTATCTCCTATACTAATAGAGCCACATGCTCACCGGTTTGCCACATGATGTAGGCCTATGGACTGAACAAGAAACCACCAAAAATTTTAACCAGTCATCGTTCTCACAACACTGAGGACCAGTCATTCGAAATGACTTCTCCATGCATTTTATGCATTGGTAAAAGCACTATGATTGAAAAGTGTGATATGTTTTCAGGTATCTCCTATACTAATAGAGCCACATGCTCACCGGTTTGCCACATGATGTAGGCCTATGGACTGAACAAGAAACCACCAAAAATTTTAACCAGTCATCGTTCTCACAACACTGAGGACCAGTCATTCGAAATGACTTCTCCATGCATTTTATGCATTGGTAAAAGCACTATGATGAAAAGTGTGATATGTTTTCAGGTATCTCCTATACTAATAGAGCCACATGCTCACCGGTTTTCCACATGATGTAGGCCTATGGACTGAACAAGAAACCACCAAAAATTTTAACCAGTCATCGTTCTCACAACACTGAGGACCAGTCATTCGAAATGACTTCTCCATGCATTTTATGCATTGGTAAAAGCACTATGATGAAAAGTGTGATATGTTTTCAGGTATCTCCTATACTAATAGATCCACATGCTCACCGGTTTGCCACATGATGTAGGCCTATGGACTGAACAAGAAACCACCAAAAATTTTAACCAGTCATCGTTCTCACAACACTGAGGACCAGTCATTCGAAATGACTTCTCCATGCATTTTATGCATTGGTAAAAGCACTATGATGAAAAGTGTGATATGTTTTCAGGTATCTCCTATACTAATAGAGCCACATGCTCACCGGTTTGCCACATGCTGTAGGCCTATGGACTGAACAAGAAACCACCAAAAATTTTAACCAGTCATCGTTCTCACAACACTGAGGACCAGTCATTCGAAATGACTTCTCCATGCATTTTATGCATTGGTAAAAGCACTATGATGAAAAGTGTGATATATTTTCAGGTATCTCCTATACTAATAGAGCCACATGCTCACCGGTTTGCCACATGCTGTAGGCCTATGGACTGAACAAGAAACCACCAAAAATTTTAACCAGTCATCGTTCTCACAACACTGAGGACCAGTCATTCGAAATGACTTCTCCATGCATTTTATGCATTGGTAAAAGCACTATGATGAAAAGTGTGATATGTTTTCAGGTATCTCCTATACTAATAGAGCCACATGCTCACCGGTTTGCCACATGATGTAGGCCTATGGACTGAACAAGAAACCACCAAAAATTTTAACCAGTCATCGTTCTCACAACACTGAGGACCAGTCATTCGAAATGACTTCTCCATGCATTTTATGCATTGGTAAAAGCACTATGATGAAAAGTGTGATATGTTTTCAGGTATCTCCTATACTAATAGAGCCACATGCTCACCGGTTTGCCACATGATGTAGGCCTATGGACTGAACAAGAAACCACCAAAAATTTTAACCAGTCATCGTTCTCACAACACTGAGGACCAGTCATTTGAAATGACTTCTCCATGCATTTTATGCATTGGCAAAAGCACTATGATGAAAAGTGTGATATGTTTTCAGGTATCTCCTATACTAATAGAGCCACATGCTCACCGGTTTGCCACATGATGTAGGCCTATGGACTGAACAAGAAACCACCAAAAATTTTAACCAGTCATCGTTCTCACAACACTGAGGACCAGTCATTCGAAATGACTTCTCCATGCATTTTATGCATTGGTAAAAGCACTATGATGAAAAGTGTGATATGTTTTCAGGTATCTCCTATAGTAATAGAGCCACATGCTCACCGGTTTGCCACATGATGTAGGCCTATGGACTGAACAAGAAACCACCAAAAATTTTAACCAGTCATCGTTCTCACAACACTGAGGACCAGTCATTCGAAATGACTTCTCCATGTATTTTATGCATTGGTAAAAGCACTATGATGAAAAGTGTGATATGTTTTCAGGTATCTCCTATACTAATAGAGCCACATGCTCACCGGTTTGCCACATGATGTAGGCCTATGGACTGAACAAGAAACCACCAAAAATTTTAACCAGTCATCGTTCTCACAACACTGAAGACCAGTCATTCGAAATGACTTCTCCATGCATTTTATGCATTGGTAAAAGCACTATGATGAAAAGTGTGATATGTTTTCAGGTATCTCCTATACTAATCGAGCCACATGCTCACCGGTTTGCCACATGATGTAGGCCTATGGACTGAACAAGAAACCACCAAAAATTTTAACCAGTCATCGTTCTCACAACACTGAGGACCAGTCATTCGAAATGACTTCTCCATGCATTTTTTGCATTGGTAAAAGCAGTATGATGAAAAGTGTGATATGTTTTCAGGTATCTCCTATACTAATAGAGCCACATGCTCACCGGTTTGCCACATGATGTAGGCCTATGGACTGAACAAGAAACCACCAAAAATTTTAACCAGTCATCGTTCTCACAACACTGAGGACCAGTCATTCGAAATGACTTCTCCATGCATTTTATGCATTGGTAAAAGCACTATGATGAAAAGTGTGATATGTTTTCAGGTATCTCCTATACTAATAGAGCCACATGCTCACCGGTTTGCCACATGATGTAGGCCTATGGACTGAACAAGAAACCACCAAAAATTTTAACCAGTCATCGTTCTCACAACACTGAGGACCAGTCATTCGAAATGACTTCTCCATGCATTTTATGCATTGGTAAAAGCACTATGATGAAAAGTGTGATATGTTTTCAGGTATCTCCTATACTAATAGAGCCACATGCTCACCGGTTTGCCACATGATGTAGGCCTGTGGACTGAACAAGAAACCACCAAAAATTTTAACCAGTCATCGTTCTCACAACACTGAGGACCAGTCATTCGAAATGACTTCTCCATGCATTTTATGCATTGGTAAAAGCACTATGATGAAAAGTGTGATATGTTTTCAGGTATCTCCTATACTAATAGAGCCACATGCTCACCGGTTTGCCACATGATGTAGGCCTATGGACTGAACAAGAAACCACCAAAAATTTTAACCAGTCATCGTTCTCACAACACTGAGGACCAGTCATTCGAAATGACTTCTCCATGCATTTTATGCATTGGTAAAAGCACTATGATGAAAAGTGTGATATGTTTTCAGGTATCTCCTATACTAATAGAGCCACATGCTCACCGGTTTGCCACATGATGTAGGCCTATGGACTGAACAAGAAACCACCAAAAATTTTAACCAGTCATCGTTCTCACAACACTGAGGACCAGTCATTCGAAATGACTTCTCCATGCATTTTATGCATTGGTAAAAGCACTATGATGAAAAGTGTGATATGTTTTCAGGTATCTCCTATACTAATAGAGCCACATGCTCACCGGTTTGCCACATGATGTAGGCCTATGGACTGAACAAGAAACCACCAAAAATTTTAACCAGTCATCGTTCTCACAACACTGAAGACCAGTCATTCGAAATGACTTCTCCATGCATTTTATGCATTGGTAAAAGCACTATGATGAAAAGTGTGATATGTTTTCAGGTATCTCCTATACTAATCGAGCCACATGCTCACCGGTTTGCCACATGATGTAGGCCTATGGACTGAACAAGAAACCACCAAAAATTTTAACCAGTCATCGTTCTCACAACACTGAGGACCAGTCATTCGAAATGACTTCTCCATGCATTTTATGCATTGGTAAAAGCCGTATGATGAAAAGTGTGATATGTTTTCAGGTATCTCCTATACTAATAGAGCCACATGCTCACCGGTTTGCCACATGATGTAGGCCTATGGACTGAACAAGAAACCACCAAAAATTTTAACCAGTCATCGTTCTCACAACACTGAGGACCAGTCATTCGAAATGACTTCTCCATGCATTTTATGCATTGGTAAAAGCACTATGATGAAAAGTGTGATATGTTTTCAGGTATCTCCTATACTAATAGAGCCACATGCTCACCGGTTTGCCACATGATGTAGGCCTATGGACTGAACAAGAAACCACCAAAAATTTTAACCAGTCATCGTTCTCACAACACTGAAGACCAGTCATTCGAAATGACTTCTCCATGCATTTTATGCATTGGTAAAAGCACTATGATGAAAAGTGTGATATGTTTTCAGGTATCTCCTATACTAATCGAGCCACATGCTCACCGGTTTGCCACATGATGTAGGCCTATGGACTGAACAAGAAACCACCAAAAATTTTAACCAGTCATCGTTCTCACAACACTGAGGACCAGTCATTCGAAATGACTTCTCCATGCATTTTATGCATTGGTAAAAGCAGTATGATGAAAAGTGTGATATGTTTTCAGGTATCTCCTATACTAATAGAGCCACATGCTCACCGGTTTGCCACATGATGTAGGCCTATGGACTGAACAAGAAACCACCAAAAATTTTAACCAGTCATCGTTCTCACAACACTGAGGACCAGTCATTCGAAATGACTTCTCCATGCATTTTATGCATTGGTAAAAGCACTATGATGAAAAGTGTGATATGTTTTCAGGTATCTCCTATACTAATAGAGCCACATGCTCACCGGTTTGCCACATGATGTAGGCCTATGGACTGAACAAGAAACCACCAAAAATTTTAACCAGTCATCGTTCTCACAACACTGAGGACCAGTCATTCGAAATGACTTCTCCATGCATTTTATGCATTGGTAAAAGCACTATGATGAAAAGTGTGATATGTTTTCAGGTATCTCCTATACTAATAGAGCCACATGCTCACCGGTTTGCCACATGATGTAGGCCTATGGACTGAACAAGAAACCACCAAAGATTTTAACCAGTCATCGTTCTCACAACACTGAGGACCAGTCATTCGAAATGACTTCTCCATGCATTTTATGCATTGGTAAAAGCACTATGATGAAAAGTGTGATATGTTTTCAGGTATCTCCTATACTAATAGAGCCACATGCTCACCGGTTTGCCACATGATGTAGGCCTATGGACTGAACAAGAAACCACCAAAAATTTTAACCAGTCATCGTTCTCACAACACTGAGGACCAGTCATTCGAAATGACTTCTCCATGCATTTTATGCATTGGTAAAAGCACTATGATGAAAAGTGTGATATGTTTTCAGGTATCTCCTATACTAATAGAGCCACATGCTCACCGGTTTGCCACATGATGTAGGCCTATGGACTGAACAAGAAACCACCAAAAATTTTAACCAGTCATCGTTCTCACAACACTGAAGACCAGTCATTCGAAATGACTTCTCCATGCATTTTATGCATTGGTAAAAGCACTATGATGAAAAGTGTGATATGTTTTCAGGTATCTCCTATACTAATCGAGCCACATGCTCACCGGTTTGCCACATGATGTAGGCCTATGGACTGAACAAGAAACCACCAAAAATTTTAACCAGTCATCGTTCTCACAACACTGAGGACCAGTCATTTGAAATGACTACTCCATGCATTTTATGCATTGGTAAAAGTATAGGAGATACCTGAAAACATATCACACTTTTCATCATAGTGCTTTTACCAATGCATAAAATGCATGGAGAAGTCATTTCGAATGACTGGTTCTCAGTGTTGTGAGAACGATGACTGGTTAAAATTTTTGGTGGTTTCTTGTTCAGTCCATAGGCCTACATCATGTGGCAAACCGGTGAGCATGTGGCTCTATTAGTATAGGAGATACCTGAAAACATATCACACTTTTCATCATAGTGCTTTTACCAATGCATAAAATGCATGGAGAAGTCATTTCGAATGACTGGTCCTCAGTGTTGTGAGAACGATGACTGGTTAAAATTTTTGGTGGTTTCTTGTTCAGTCCATAGGCCTACATCATGTGGCAAACCGGTGAGCATGTGGCTCTATTAGTATAGGAGATACCTGAAAACATATCACACTTTTCATCATAGTGCTTTTACCAATGCATAAAATGCATGGAGAAGTCATTTCGAATGACTGGTCCTCAGTGTTGTGAGAACGATGACTGGATAAAATTTTTGGTGGTTTCTTGTTCAGTCCATAGGCCTACATCATGTGGCAAACCGGTGAGCATGTGGCTCTATTAGTATAGGAGATACCTGAAAACATATCACACTTTTCATCATAGTGCTTTTACCAATGCATAAAATGCATGGAGAAGTCATTTCGAATGACTGGTCCTCAGTGTTGTGAGAATGATGACTGGTTAAAATTTTTCGTGGTTTCTTGTTCAGTCCATAGGCCTACATCATGTGGCAAACCGGTGAGCATGTGGCTCTATTAGTATAGGAGATACCTGAAAACATATCACACTTTTCATCATAGTGCTTTTACCAATGCATAAAATGCATGGAGAAGTCATTTCGAATGACTGGTCCTCAGTGTTGTGAGAACGATGACTGGTTAAAATTTTTGGTGGTTTCTTGTTCAGTCCATAGGCCTACATCATGTGGCAAACCGGTGAGCATGTGGCTCGATTAGTATAGGAGATACCTGAAAACATGTCACACTTTTCATCATAGTGCTTTTACCAATGCATAAAATGCATGGAGAAGTCATTTCGAATGACTGGTCCTCAGTGTTGTGAGAACGATGACTGGTTAAAATTTTTGGTGGTTTCTTGTTCAGTCCATAGGCCTACATCATGTGGCAAACCGGTGAGCATGTGGCTCTATTAGTATAGGAGATACCTGAAAACATATCACACTTTTCATCATAGTGCTTTTACCAATGCATAAAATGCATGGAGAAGTCATTTCGAATGACTGGTCCTCAGTGTTGTGAGAACGATGACTGGTTAAAATTTTTGGTGGTTTCTTGTTCAGTCCATAGGCCTACATCATGTGGCAAACCAGTGAGCATGTGGCTCTATTAGTATAGGAGATACCTGAAAACATATCACACTTTTCATCATAGTGCTTTTACCAATGCATAAAATGCATGGAGAAGTCATTTCGAATGACTGGTCCTCAGTGTTGTGAGAACGATGACTGGTTAAAATTTTTGGTGGTTTCTTGTTCAGTCCATAGGCCTACATCATGTGGCAAACCGGTGAGCATGTGGCTCTATTAGTATAGGAGATACCTGAAAACATATCACACTTTTCATCATAGTGCTTTTACCAATGCATAAAATGCATGGAGAAGTCATTTCGAATGACTGGTCCTCAGTGTTGTGAGAACGATGACTGGTTAAAATTTTTGGTGGTTTCTTGTTCAGTCCATAGGCCTACATCATGTGGCAAACCGGTGAGCATGTGGCTCTATTAGTATAGGAGATACCTGAAAACATATCACACTTTTCAATCATAGTGCTTTTACCAATGCATAAAATGCATGGAGAAGTCATTTCGAATGACTGGTCCTCAGTGTTGTGAGAACGATGACTGGTTAAAATTTTTGGTGGTTTCTTGTTCAGTCCATAGGCCTACATCATGTGGCAAACCGGTGAGCATGTGGCTCTATTAGTATAGGAGATACCTGAAAACATATCACACTTTTCATCATAGTGCTTTTACCAATGCATAAAATGCATGGAGAAGTCATTTCGAATGACTGGTCCTCAGTGTTGTGAGAACGATGACTGGTTAAAATTTTTGGTGGTTTCTTGTTCAGTCCATAGGCCTACATCATGTGGCAAACCGGTGAGCATGTGGCTCTATTAGTATAGGAGATACCTGAAAACATATCACACTTTTCATCATAGTGCTTTTACCAATGCATAAAATGCATGGAGAAGTCATTTCGAATGACTGGTCCTCAGTGTTGTGAGAACGATGACTGGATAAAATTTTTGGTGGTTTCTTGTTCAGTCCATAGGCCTACATCATGTGGCAAACCGGTGAGCATGTGGCTCTATTAGTATAGGAGATACCTGAAAACATATCACACTTTTCATCATAGTGCTTTTACCAATGCATAAAATGCATGGAGAAGTCATTTCGAATGACTGGTCCTCAGTGTTGTGAGAACGATGACTGGTTAAAATTTTTGGTGGTTTCTTGTTCAGTCCATAGGCCTACATCATGTGGCAAACCGGTGAGCATGTGGCTCTATTAGTATAGGAGATACCTGAAAACATATCACACTTTTCATCATAGTGCTTTTACCAATGCATAAAATGCATGGAGAAGTCATTTCGAATGACTGGTCCTCAGTGTTGTGAGAACGATGACTGGTTAAAATTTTTGGTGGTTTCTTGTTCAGTCCATAGGCCTACATCATGTGGCAAACCGGTGAGCATGTGGCTCTATTAGTATAGGAGATACCTGAAAACATATCACACTTTTCATCATAGTGCTTTTACCAATGCATAAAATGCATGGAGAAGTCATTTCGAATGACTGGTCCTCAGTGTTGTGAGAACGATGACTGGTTAAAATTTTTGGTGGTTTCTTGTTCAGTCCACAGGCCTACATCATGTGGCAAACCGGTGAGCATGTGGCTCTATTAGTATAGGAGATACCTGAAAACATATCACACTTTTCATCATAGTGCTTTTACCAATGCATAAAATGCATGGAGAAGTCATTTCGAATGACTGGTCCTCAGTGTTGTGAGAACGATGACTGGTTAAAATTTTTGGTGGTTTCTTGTTCAGTCCATAGGCCTACAGCATGTGGCAAACCGGTGAGCATGTGGCTCTATTAGTATAGGAGATACCTGAAAATATATCACACTTTTCATCATAGTGCTTTTACCAATGCATAAAATGCATGGAGAAGTCATTTCGAATGACTGGTCCTCAGTGTTGTGAGAACGATGACTGGTTAAAATTTTTGGTGGTTTCTTGTTCAGTCCATAGGCCTACAGCATGTGGCAAACCGGTGAGCATGTGGCTCTATTAGTATAGGAGATACCTGAAAACATATCACACTTTTCATCATAGTGCTTTTACCAATGCATAAAATGCATGGAGAAGTCATTTCGAATGACTGGTCCTCAGTGTTGTGAGAACGATGACTGGTTAAAATTTTTGGTGGTTTCTTGTTCAGTCCATAGGCCTACATCATGTGGCAAACCGGTGAGCATGTGGCTCTATTAGTATAGGAGATACCTGAAAACATATCACACTTTTCATCATAGTGCTTTTACCAATGCATAAAATGCATGGAGAAGTCATTTCGAATGACTGGTCCTCAGTGTTGTGAGAACGATGACTGGTTAAAATTTTTGGTGGTTTCTTGTTCAGTCCATAGGCCTACATCATGTGGCAAACCGGTGAGCATGTGGCTCTATTAGTATAGGAGATACCTGAAAACATATCACACTTCTAAGAACATTTCTAAAACAATCCACAGCGAGGAGATTGGAACAAAACAAAATCCTCTAAACTGCATGCTCGCAAACGCCAGAAGCCTGACAAACAAGATGGAAGAACTAGAAGCAGAAATATCTACAGGTAACTTTGACATAGTGGGAATAACCGAGACATGGTTAGATGAAAGCTATGACTGGGCAGTTAACTTACAGGGTTACAGTCTGTTTAGAAAGGATCGTAAAAATCGGAGAGGAGGAGGGGTTTGTCTCTATGTAAAGTCTTGTCTAAAGTCCACTTTAAGGGAGGATATTAGCGAAGGGAATGAGGATGTCGAGTCCATATGGGTTGAAATTCATGGAGGGAAAAATGGTAACAAAATTCTCATTGGGGTCTGTTACAAACCCCCAAATATAACAGAAAGCATGGAAAGTCTACTTCTAAAGCAGATAGATGAAGCTGCAACCCATAATGAGGTCCTGGTTATGGGGGACTTTAACTACCCGGATATTAACTGGGAAACAGAAACCTGTGAAACCCATAAAGGCAACAGGTTTCTGCTAATAACCAAGAAAAATTATCTTTCACAATTGGTGCAGAATCCAACCAGAGGAGCAGCACTTTTAGACCTAATACTATCTAATAGACCTGACAGAATAACAAATCTGCAGGTGGTTGGGCATTTAGGAAATAGCGACCACAATATTGTGCAGTTTCACCTGTCTTTCACTAGGGGGACTTGTCAGGGAGTCACAAAAACATTGAACTTTAGGAAGGCAAAGTTTGAACAGCTTAGAGATGCCCTTAATCTGGTAGACTGGGACAATATCCTCAGAAATGAGAATACAGATAATAAATGGGAAATGTTTAAGAACATCCTAAATAGGCAGTGTAAGCGGTTTATACCTTGTGGGAATAAAAGGACTAGAAATAGGAAAAACCCAATGTGGCTAAACAAAGAAGTAAGACAGGCAATTAACAGTAAAAAGAAAGCATTTGCACTACTAAAGCAGGATGGCACCATTGAAGCTCTAAAAAACTATAGGGAGAAAAATACTTTATCTAAAAAACTAATTAAAGCTGCCAAAAAGGAAACAGAGAAGCACATTGCTAAGGAGAGTAAAACTAATCCCAAACTGTTCTTCAACTATATCAATAGTAAAAGAATAAAAACTGAAAATGTAGGCCCCTTAAAAAATAGTGAGGAAAGAATGGTTGTAGATGACGAGGAAAAAGCTAACATATTAAACACCTTCTTCTCCACGGTATTCACGGTGGAAAATGAAATGCTAGGTGAAATCCCAAGAAACAATGAAAACCCTATATTAAGGGTCACCAATCTAACCCAAGAAGAGGTGCGAAACCGGCTAAATAAGATTAAAATAGATAAATCTCCGGGTCCGGATGGCATACACCCACGAGTACTAAGAGAACTAAGTAATGTAATAGATAAACCATTATTTCTTATTTTTAGTGACTCTATAGCGACAGGGTCTGTTCCGCAGGACTGGCGCATAGCAAATGTGGTGCCAATATTCAAAAAGGGCTCTAAAAGTGAACCTGGAAATTATAGGCCAGTAAGTCTAACCTCTATTGTTGGTAAAATATTTGAAGGGTTTCTGAGGGATGTTATTCTGGATTATCTCAATGAGAATAACTGTTTAACTCCATATCAGCATGGGTTTATGAGAAATCGCTCCTGTCAAACCAATCTAATCAGTTTTTATGAAGAGGTAAGCTATAGACTGGACCACGGTGAGTCATTGGACGTGGTATATCTCGATTTTTCCAAAGCGTTTGATACCGTGCCGCACAAGAGGTTGGTACACAAAATGAGAATGCTTGGTCTGGGGGAAAATGTGTGTAAATGGGTTAGTAACTGGCTTAGTGATAGAAAGCAGAGGGTGGTTATAAATGGTATAGTCTCTAACTGGGTCGCTGTGACCAGTGGGGTACCGCAGGGGTCAGTATTGGGACCTGTTCTCTTCAACATATTCATTAATGATCTGGTAGAAGGTTTACACAGTAAAATATCGATATTTGCAGATGATACAAAACTATGTAAAGCAGTTAATACAAGAGAAGATAGTATTCTGCTACAGATGGATCTGGATAAGTTGGAAACTTGGGCTGAAAGGTGGCAGATGAGGTTTAACAATGATAAATGTAAGGTTATACACATGGGAAGAGGGAATCAATATCACCATTACACACTGAACGGGAAACCACTGGGTAAATCTGACAGGGAGAAGGACTTGGGGATCCTAGTTAATGATAAACTTACCTGGAGCAGCCAGTGCCAGGCAGCAGCTGCCAAGGCAAACAGGATCATGGGGTGCATTAAAAGAGGTCTGGATACACATGATGAGAGCATTATACTGCCTCTGTACAAATCCCTAGTTAGACCGCACATGGAGTACTGTGTCCAGTTTTGGGCACCGGTGCTCAGGAAGGATATAATGGAACTAGAGAGAGTACAAAGGAGGGCAACAAAATTAATAAAGGGGATGGGAGAACTACAATACCCAGATAGATTAGCGAAATTAAGATTATTTAGTCTAGAAAAAAGACGACTGAGGGGCGATCTAATAACCATGTATAAGTATATAAGGGGACAATACAAATATCTCGCTGAGGATCTGTTTATACCAAGGAAGGTGACGGGCACAAGGGGGCATTCTTTGCGTCTGGAGGAGAGAAGGTTTTTCCACCAACATAGAAGAGGATTCTTTACTGTTAGGGCAGTGAGAATCTGGAATTGCTTGCCTGAGGAGGTGGTGATGGCGAACTCAGTCGAGGGGTTCAAGAGAGGCCTGGATGTCTTCCTGGAGCAGAACAATATTGTATCATACAATTATTAGGTTCTGTAGAAGGACGTAGATCTGGGTACTTATTATGATGGAATATAGGCTGAACTGGATGGACAAATGTCTTTTTTCGGCCTTACTAACTATGTTACTATGTTACTATGTATGTTACTTTTCATCATAGTGCTTTTACCAATGCATAAAATGCATGGAGAAGTCATTTCGAATGACTGGTCCTCAGTGTTGTGAGAACGATGACTGGTTAAAATTTTTGGTGGTTTCTTGTTCAGTCCATAGGCCTACATCATGTGGCAAACCGGTGAGCATGTGGCTCTATTAGTATAGGAGATACCTGAAAACATATCACACTTTTCAATCATAGTGCTTTTACCAATGCATAAAATGCATGGAGAAGTCATTTCGAATGACTGGTCCTCAGTGTTGTGAGAACGATGACTGGTTAAAATTTTTGGTGGTTTCTTGTTCAGTCCATAGGCCTACATCATGTGGCAAACCGGTGAGCATGTGGCTCTATTAGTATAGGAGATACCTGAAAACATATCACACTTTTCATCATAGTGCTTTTACCAATGCATAAAATGCATGGAGAAGTCATTTCGAATGACTGGTCCTCAGTGTTGTGAGAACGATGACTGGTTAAAATTTTTGGTGGTTTCTTGTTCAGTCCATAGGCCTACATCATGTGGCAAACCGGTGAGCATGTGGCTCTATTAGTATAGGAGATACCTGAAAACATATCACACTTTTCATCATAGTGCTTTTACCAATGCATAAAATGCATGGAGAAGTCATTTCGAATGACTGGTCCTCAGTGTTGTGAGAACGATGACTGGTTAAAATTTTTGGTGGTTTCTTGTTCAGTCCACAGGCCTACATCATGTGGCAAACCTGTGAGCATGTGGCTCTATTAGTATAGGAGATACCTGAAAACATATCACACTTTTCATCATAGTGCTTTTACCAATGCATAAA